>NW_028280766.1:1942500-2002500 GCF_059751285.1 Brachycentrus maculatus
TTGTTACTTGATACTGCAATCCCTATGTGAGAGGGATTGGTTTATGTAAGTAAAAGCTATATAAAATGTTTACCGTTTTGCGAGAGAAAAGCTTTAGGTGGTCATGGAGTGTTCTGGCTCTCGCGTGCGGTATCTTGAGGATCGTAAAAAACCTTACGTGAAAACCAATTTTCTCTAAAGGAAAATGAAAAAAAAAATACTTTGGATATCAAAATATTTTCTTCGCGTTGGACAAAAGATAATAATATTTTATATCTTTGGCAATCGATGGTGAAGTTAGCGATTTACAAAAATATATTCTTGTTCAAAAAAAGAACAACAACAAAAACAAAACCTTTTATATTTTAAACATAATTTTAAAAAATAAATCTGAAACAGTGTTTTTTACCACTTTTTTTTGGTACTTTTTTCTCGTACCGAATTTGACAAGCACTATATCATAATATGGATGAAATGGATATATAAATATATGTATATATATATATATATATATATATATATATATATATATATATATATATATATATTTTTTTTTATTTATTTTCATAATACATAGATACATTCAATATACATATTCATTTCATATACACATTTATTATACGTATTACGGCTCTTTAGGCATGGCCTGTGTTGAGCCGAATATAATATATATATATATATATATATATATATATATATATATATATATATATATATATATATATATATATATATATATATATATATATATATATATATATATATATAATAATAAAACCCTCATCCGCACCCCAATGGTGCATAGGGCACTGTGTCATATAAACGCAGTGTTATCTTGATTGTTTACACATGAAGGGAAGGTGATCAGCCCTCCGCTTCAGGTACCAGTCCATGGTAATATTGAATAAATATTACAGTGAAAAAATCACTTACATTTATTTTACCCCCACGGTAGCCGAGCGTGCTGATCATTACACTACGGAGGTGGACATATATATACATATATAAATATATCTAGGCGGACATATATATACATATATAAAAGTATCTGCAAAAACCTTAAAAGAAATTCCCTTATATTCCTTACAAAGGATACTCGTACATATTTAACATATGTAACATAAAATGTATTCTTACATGCTTTAGTATGCTTTAGTGATGTATATGTGTGTTAAAAAATGTGTGTATATATTTATTTTGAATTTGAAAAATATGGTATAGTAAATGAAAAACATAAAAACAAAAATCTCGTATTAAAAGTAAGGTGAAACATTTTATTACTGAATTTTTCAAGGGAAAAATGGAAAAAATGGAATATAAAGTTTATGGCGTGTTCATATCCCACCGGCATTACCTACTAAACGAGGAATTACAATACGCATACAGATTTTCCCTTTCAAAATGGTGATCAATCACAGTATAAATGGTTAACAGCTTTGATGGCTGTCATAGGAAGATACGACAAAAATGGTTTATCACGAGATATTTTAAACCGATTCGTAAAGGGAAACAAACGTCATCATAGTATGATTAAAATACGTTTTACATTTTTGTCATCATTTCCTTTTAAATATATTCACCTGTACGTTATCTTGATAATGCCAGGTTTAATGACATTTTTACTTCCTGTACATGTATAAATATTTAACGATTTAATGATTTTCGTTAGCACACTTGTTATTTTTTAATACCTTACATTCCGAAGTCAAGCTGTGTGTGAGTTTATAAAATTTCTAAATAAAAAGCATATCATTAATCTGGTTCTTATGAAAACTACCCAAAACTACCAGAAAAGAGATCACTTCAGTTTTGGGCAGATTTCATAAGAAACAGAATAAAAAAATATTAAAAAAAATTGTTTGGATCGCACACTGGGAGCATTGAATTTTTTAGCTATTTTTATACGGGTCAACCCTTGTGAATTCAATACAATTATTTGAAACAGCTCAGTTTTACTCATGTAAGGTTTTTTTGTCATTTTAATATAAAATATTGAAAGTTTAAATGAAAAGTACAAAAATGCACTTTTTCATTGATTGAAATAACTGGAGAGCAATGTTTTACAAATAAAACTGACCTTTGAAATTAGTAAAAAGAGGGTTTTTGAAAAAACCGCACCCCTTACTGTCTTAAGTCGGGATATCAGGTAATAAGCAGTAAAATCCATCAAAGTACGATACAATCCGAAAAGATTGCAAGAATTCATATTTAAAGACATAAACCAATTCTGTAGGGGGTGCATTTGGCCATCACTGTATGTACATATATATCAGTGTAAGTTAATGCATTGGTAAATATGCTAAAAATGTAAGTTTTTAAACAAATTTTAACACACGAAATCATTAGTAGAAGAAAAAAATCCTATAGGCGTTCAATGCACTGCTTTACCAATAAATGAGCTGTACAGTTTTGTTATTTCGATCATAAAATGGATCATAACTTATAGTTTTTTAAAACATTTGTGACATATATTGTTTATAAATCCACACTGAAGAACAATACTAGAACATACTACTAACGGCAATCCGTTAGTGAAAATTATTAATGAAATTATTAAAGGCACAACCGCGGTGAAGAGTTACAAAGCCACCTCCTGGCTAGTAGCAGATGTCCCATGCCTGCAGACAACTGTCAGGGTCCGAACTACTCAGTCAAAAAAGCTTATATATGTAAAAGATGTTAATAATACAAGTAGTTACGTACAATTGTGAAGAATAGAACTTGTAAAAATAAAAAAGAAAATAATCAGCATTCGATTGAAAATGAAGAGAAAATGGAATTTACATATATATAAAATTAACATTGGAAAATTAGCCACAATGAGGATCATAATAGAGAAAAATACCAAAGTAAGATTCAAAAGACTTACAAACACGCAGGTCCAAGCTGATTTTATGTGTGGAAGAAGACTAGAGGAAGGCAATATAGAGAAAGATGGCCAGCAATGAGAACAGGTAGAGGGAATAGGTAAGAAGACCAAATCTTAACTGGGATGTATGTAAAGATGATCAGAAGAAGTATGCATACAGGAGTGTAAAACGGTGTAAATTTAAATGACATATTAAAAGTAAGTCCCTCGGCGATTTAACCCATCAAAAGAGGCCAAACCATTACTATCCCCAGCTCACACACCATTCGCCCCACAAATGAGAAAACTTTGTTAATTGCCTTATTTTTTTATGCTTGAAAAGTCCGATCATTTGCGGTAAATAAATGATTAACAGTCGACTTGAGTCCAATTTGCTAAACCTATTTCGTGTTGTCTGCTCTACAAGTTTTTAACCCTTTAGTTTACTACGGGAAGGGATGTTTATCCTTTGTTCCGTTTGGGGAAACTTAAACTCTTCCCAAGGCAATTAGTCAAGGATATTGAGCAGCCCTTAATAGGAATAACCGAATAGTTTGCAGGAAAAACGTTATACGTTACAATATAACAATTTTGCAGGAGTGGTCTTTGTAAAAACAATTAAATTCACCCACGACAATCTACTTCTTGGTGTGAATACTGTTATTGCTAAGTATTGACATTTTCGTCTATCAGTAATTATTAATAATCAATTAATATTTTATGAAAACCAAAATTCATTTGACCTATCGATATGGCAATAACTCAGACTTCTGATATAAAGTGAAATGAATTTGTTGAAATAAATTCGAGTAAGTAAAGGAGATATCCTTTAGTTGTAAGGGTAAATAATGGAAAACAAATATTAGGTAAAACAAGGAAGATATCAGCAAAGCATGGCGGTGCTTCGAGGTCCTTGCATAAGCTTAAATGATACTGGGAATTTGTAGGAATCCCGCCCCACAAGGCAGTTACTTGATAAATATTAAAAATTAACAAATATTAGCTATTAGTGTAATGAGTAAAATTAATATATATATATATATATATATATATATATATATATATATATATATATATATATATATATATATATATATATATATATATATATTATATATATATATAAATATATATATATATATATATATATATATATATATATATATATATATATATATATATATATATAAATATATATATAAATATATATATATATATATATATATATATATATATATATATATATATATATATATATATATATATATATATATATATATATATATATATATATATATATATATATATATATACATATGTTTAAACAAATTGGAAAGAATCTACATAATTATGTAAAAAAATTTTTAAATTGCCAAATTTATAACAGATAAAAAAAGTACTGCAAATACACACAAAAATGTGATATTCACAAAAATAAATGCAATTGTTTTATTTATTATCAAATGTTTCATATATGATGATGGAGGGTATATGAGTGCATGTACAATACACTGGTCATACGGATACGATGTTTTCCCACCGGATTTTCCGCTGAAATGTAACGTAAAATGGTTTTTCAGGAGACCATTGAACTCCCGAAGGAAATACATTTCACCATTCAGTCTTATTTATTTATCGTAAGATAATATTTATTCTAAGTAATATCTATCTATTTTCAATAACGCTTGAAATGATTATAAATATATTTATTTCTTACTGTGGTTAACCTACATAATATACATGTTAACCAATAATTTGAGTATGTTCAAGTCTTTGTACGCAAGCACTGCAGTAAGAAAAGATACATTAAAAAATTAAGAACAAATAATTTAAAACAAGTTACAGTACTTAAATTTGCATGTTAAATTTATTATGGTACCGATTAATTTTGGACGAAGTGCAAATGTTTGGGTGGCAGTTTGTCAAGTAAATCATCACAAAATATTTTTTTCGTGAGAACACAACAAATTTCGCATACATTAAAAAATTCAATTACGGTTGAATTAAAACTACAGAAACAAACATCAACATCCGATTTCACATTATCCCTTTTTCTTTTCTCTTATTGATTTTGGTTACACATTTATATCCTCTTTGATTCTAAATTAATAAAGCAAAACAAGATTTAAGAAAATGTGGTAATTACCAAGTAAAACATTTATTAAAAATGGACAGATATTGCCACAACGTTTCGGCCGAATTAATTGACGAAAAAAAAATCAAATTGAAAAATAATTTTGGATTTTTAACCCTTTGAAATATTGTTTGTATGTATTTGGTTTCGTGGTGCAACGATCAAATTTATATTTTTTATAGAATTAGAATAAATTTTCTGAAAAAGAAATGTTTTTCAAATTTTTTTTTTTGGGTTTATTAATGTTAACACGACTAGTTTCCAGAACAACAGCTGATCTCTAAACAAGTCCTCTTTATATAATCTCAAAAAGCAGTCTTACACAAGTGGTTTATTTGATCCAATGCGGTGCCATATGGATTATAGATATTAGATACGAATATACAAATAAAACACACAGCTACAAAAATAAATTTGCTCATAAACATGTTTGAGTTGAATGAATATCTTGTGATAAAAAGTTTAAAAATTCATTTTATAAATAAATTTCACCAAAATAATAAAAATGCGTTTACTTACAGTCAGAGATAAACGTAATAAAATGCAAAATTCTTCATAAAGTTTAAATAAATTCAAAGTTATGCATATCCTTCTTTCCATAAAATATTATCTCCAGTAGAAGCTTGCTACAAGTAAGCGGGGAAGTATTATTTGTCCCAAGGATATTTTATTATTTAAATTATTGCCATGAAAGTACGAGCAGGAAGAGAGATGAAATATTACATAAATTCTTTACATCCTTTTAAGAAATGTAGTGTTTCGTCCTCATAAAACTGTTTCGCTTAGAAAGTATTCGGTGAATGGTTCGTTAAACTATCCCGGGGGAATTAAGTCGGAAGAATTGGAAAATAAACAGGAAAGTCAGCGATTTCTGAGAAGCCATCAGCTAAAGGTAATGTCACTTTAGATCCTTAAGGAATGTTGACAATTGTTTACATGTTACACGTTGGAAGTTTACCTGCTCAGGTAATCGGATATGTTTTCTATCTTGTTACATTTAATTGGAGAAAAAATCAATGATAATTTTAATTCATTCATTCATTGCTCTCGCTTAATTTTCTACCAAAAAAATATGATTTTTCGCACTGAACTACAATGTTTTTATTTTTAAATAAAAATTTGCTTGGTACTAACCACTATTTCTTGAAATGTATTGTGATGTGTGTTTCGATGCATTCAGTACCTATCATTATCATGTTTGAAAATGATGCAAATACATGTAATTACTTGTCACAAAAGATTTCACGAAAAAGTAGTATTTAACAAAAAAATGTATAGATAATAATTATTACAAAGTGTCGAATCAGGGGATGAAATAATTTCGTTTTAATCAGCATATCAACTTGTTTAATTCATTTTTCTATTTTTTAATAAACGATATTTTAGAAACAAAATTTGATATAAGGTATTATTTTATGCATTTAGTAACATCATGTTTGATAATGATTCAAAATGCATTGAAACACATGTCACAATAGATTTCGAGAAATAGTAGTATTAATCAAGTAAAATTCAAATTCAAAATTGGTATTACAAATTAATTAATTAATTATTATTAGTAATGTATTCCCACAATTTATTAGTAAAAGTTTTTAATGGTCAGCACGCTCGGCTACCGTTCTGGAGGTCCCGGGTTCGATTCTCAAGGGGGGTAAAATATATATAAGTGATTTTTTCACTGTAATATTTATTCAATATTACCTGAAGCGGAGGGCTGATCACCTTTCCTTCATGTGTAAACGATTAAGTTAACACTGCGTTAATATGACACAGTGCCCTATGCACCATTGGGGTGCGGATAAGGGTTTTATTATTATTATTATTAGTAAAATGATTTCATTGCATTCAAAACATAAACCTATATACTGGATGTCACCGAAATGTGAAATAAAATAAAATAAACTATATATTTATCATATTTATTATTAATTAATACTCTAAAATATAAATGCGTAAAAAGATAATAAACGAATGTTGGGAATAAGAATATTTTGATAATCAAATAAATAATTCGAATATGTACAATTAATTTTAAACTACTTTTGGTTAGTATTGGTTATATTAAAATGTCCTCATGTTACTCCAAATTAAGTTTTTCTTAACAACATAAAATAGAAGTAAAAATTATATTTTACTCGGTTGCACAGTATGTACAAATTTAAAAAAATAGATTGTATATAATATCGAAACAAAATTAATAACAATATTTTTCGGATTTTTTAATGAAAATTTATAAAAATAAATGTTCTAAGCGGTCGGACTAAGATATAAAAGATATGTTCCTAAATTGGTTAAAACTTAAAAAGTCTAGTAGAACTATCATCAGTCAATCGAAGCGGTGACAGTATTCAGGACGATGACACCTGTCTGGAAAGATCTCGAAAATAAATGGACGTACTGTTTGCCATGTAACAACAATCAATGTATTTTTTAAATTATGCAGACAATTTGGAATTATTATTTTGATTTTCAAAATGTTGTTTTCTAAAAACCTTTTTAAAAGAATAATTTTTAATTCACAATTTGATGTTAATATATTGCCTTTTAGCAATAAACCCGCCAATGTACTAATTTATTTTCTGTACGAGAAGTTCATCTTTTGATGGATTTTACAAAGGACCTGGCAGCCGACAGAAAAGCCTGGAGACAGTTTGTGGACTCCGTATGCTCCACCTAGGGAGCAGATATGGTTTGATAATAATAATAATGATATCAGGTGGAAAAATATTTTATTTTGATGCTTTTTTTTATTAATTGTTTCACTTTGCGATGAAATCTAAAAAAATCTAAAAAGAGATAGCTGGGAGTCAACATCCCAAGAGCGACAGGCGGAGGCACAAACGTGTCCTGAGGATCTATGAAAAGAAGAAGAAGAAGGTAAATTCTGTCTATTTTGAATTTAAGTAAATAAAGTGAGTGTTTTAGACAAAACGCCTACTTAAATTATTTTAGAGAATTAATGGAATCTGTTCATTAGAAAAAAAGGTTGTGATGGTACGGTTCGAAATTCCTTTCAATTCTGATTCGTTTTTATGTCCGTAAGAGGACCGTACTCAGTTTTTATGGTGACGATCGTCTAGCAAGCCGTACCCCTCCCAGTCCGCATCTATTCCCGGGAGACCTTCAAACTTCAGGTCGAGAGGAGGGCACCTTCACAAAATGCCCCAATCAATGCGATGAACTTTGAGCCAGCCAATGGACGTGATAAACGTGCTTTTTGAGAGTGGATCAGAGTTGAAATAAGTTTTTTGAGATGAAAATTTAGAGATGAATGCACACAAGGGAGTGTTACACATTTTACGGAATAGAAAATGGTACCTACAAACGTCGACCATTCATATTATAATTTTGGTTAGTTGGAATATATTGTTCATAGTAATAAACCCGCCAATATACTGATTTAAGGTATGAGAAGTATGTTATTAAATATATAAACGCGTATTCTGTACATATTTTATAATAAGAACGTCGATTTAGATTCAACGTTCATCCGATGGGGAATTTGGCATTGAAATAAATAAAATATATTCCTCTCTACGAGTACTACCTAATTTTACTCGTGATATTTTAGCGGCTTTAATCAGTTAAGCTTAGAATAATATGTTTTGTTACCTAAATAATAAATAGGTACGTATACCATTACCAAAAATAAAGAAGGCTTATTTCTATGAACTCATATAGAGAAAATGTGGCTATCTCGTATTGTGTATTCTAGCATTCGCATACCAATAAGCAGGGCTTTTTTCCATGTAACGCAGCGGAACGCCGTTTTTCACAGATAGATTTTTTTTTTCAAATTTTCTAAATCAATTATTCAAAAATATGTTTGCGCTTACGTAATTACAATCTTTATTTATTTAAGTCGTCAAAATGATAAAATATGGTGTTATAATAAATATTTAATGATTTTTGTAAAAAGCTTGACATGAAGTGAGTTCCTAGACCTATTTTTTTAAAAAGCTCTGACAACAGGTATATGTGGTTGATTTATGTTTTATCCTTTACAAAAATAGTCCCTTTTGGTATGAAAATATTTCTTATTACCTTAGATTATTATTTTTTCCAAGAAATACAAGATATAAATATATATATATATATATATATATATATATATATATATATATATATATATATATATATATATATATATATATATATTATATATAAATAAATATTTATTTATGTATATATATATATATATATATATATATATATATATATATATATAATATATATATATATATATATATATATATATATATATATATATATATATATATATATATATATATATATATATATATATATATATATATATATGTATATATATATATATATATATATATATATATATAAATATATATATATATATATATATATATATATATATATATATATATATATATATATATATATATATATATATATATATATATATATATATATATATATATATATATATATATATATATATATATATATATATATATATATATATATATATATATATATATATATATATATATATATATATATATATATATATATATATTTATAACATCAAAGCAATGCATCCTTAAAATATTTCTTTTATGTAATCATTTTACTATGAAAATGGCGCTATATAAATTACCCCATATTATTATTATTTGATAGCGTAAAGAGAGAGCAAGCAAAAAGATTAAAGTAAATGACATTACTCCCATTTGTAAATATAAGGGAAGGAGAATTAGTTGATGGGAAAATTCAAAGAGCAAAAACAACTACACCTTGTATTCCGTATTAGATTGGTGCAGTTAAAATTTAAGAAGGGCAAGAGTAAAGTGGTTGAAATTATATCCAAAACGATCCATATCAAAGAAAAAAGGAAGTCTAGAGATGGCTGGATTTTAGATTCATTTTCAAACCTACCATAAAATTAGGTCGGTGTTGATAGTAAAAAATCATCGGTTCATTTGAGAATATAAAAAAAATTATATGAAAGGAGTGTGAATGAATAAACGTTGTATTTTACGTTTAAATAACGCTCACACGACCCGAAACTTTTTATGAGCGACGCAACGGCTGGAAGCCTTAAAAGTGATATTTGAGCAATATATCAACGTATGTGGCTCGGAAACTTTCTTCATAGAACGTATCCTAATATTTCCATAGCAGGGAGACGTTTTGAATCTGACGCTTTTCCCACAGCTTTCAGAAATAATAAAATCATAAAAAAACTTACAAATTTCCGTTCAAAGTACATTATATCCGACCGAAAAATCTTTGATATTCAACAAAAAATTATTACTTTTAAAGATATATCTCTCGTTCACTGAACGTAAAATCATATTTAAGCTTATTAAATAATTAGTGGCGGTTTTTCTAAAACAGCAAAATATTTGTCATCAAAGACTTAATATCTTTAAAAAGCAAAATAAATAATAAATATTTTTTTTAATGTAATACAGTTACATTTTTGTAAATAATTTAAAACAATTTCTATACATTTTTACTAAATACAGTCTAATAATTTTAGTTGTGCTAAGCCTCTCCAAAAAAGAGACTGAGTTCTTGTACTTAGGGAGGGACTTTTTTCTTCTTTTTTGTTGTTTCATGTTTTTACATTTAAAACTATATTACTGGGGAATATGTACCACATTTTAAATGTTTAGTAAATTAATGTAACAGTGAAAATATCACTTTCTAGGTATTAGAGCATTTAAATATTTGTTTACTCATAATAAATCATCATTTACTTATTCAATGTGATTCGTTCAATAAGTGAATGTGTGTATGTATGTAATGTACTTATAAACACACACATATCGCTCACTCCTTTCAAGAACGTCATATATCAAATAACGATAATTTTCAGGTGTGTATGTTTTCGGAATGCCCAGAAAATGTACTATACCCCAGCAAAAGAGGCATATTTTTAACTTAATATTTACCCGCTACACGGTAGAAAGTGTTGTTTTTGCATTTTGAAGAAAATGTATTGTTTAATTATTTTTTTAAAAATACTTAATATTTTTCAAATGGAGAAAAAACCTTCAGGTTATACCTAAAATGATCTGTTACACAGTAAGAAGTTCAATACGTGGCTTGATATTTATTTTTAATACATTGTATTATATTTTTAAACCTTAAAAACGTTCTCCTGAAAAATCAAGTTTTTTGATTTATGACGTTCTTGAAAGGAGTGAGCGATATGTGTATTTTTTGTATCTATACATAATGAAGTTAATAATCCATTGCGAATTTAGAAATTTTGAAATAATACAAAATATTCCAGAACACTGAACAAGTTTTAGAAACAACTGAATATTTTTTAGTCAAGATGAAATATTGTAATATTTAAAAAAAAAAGTTAGGTATGGTATAATTATGTTATGAAAACTAGTTTTTTTAAAAATTATTATTATCCATTTTTACATAAAATAAATATAAAAGGAAAGATTAACTTGAAATAGGAACTAATTATATTTAAAAAGAAATATTTTAATTCTTGATAGTTCTTGATAGATCTTTTTTCGACTTTGCTCCATATTTTTGTTTTCCGTATTACCTCCGCCGGTAACAAATTTATATAGCAATAATTTGCTGTCGGTAGAAATAACCTACAACCTATACAACTAAATACCATCTCCAGGATTTGATATTGGTATTTTCACATCCCCAAGAATAATTTTTGAAAATAGTAATAATGTAAATAATGTATTTGTAGCACAGTATAATGTGCATAAGATATTGCGCTAATTACTTGTTTTTGGAGTTTGCTTAGCATAGCCTTGGCTATAGAATATACGAGGAAACATTAAACGTCACGCGTCCAATGAATATTTGAACACTTCCTTCATAACATAATATAAACATACTTGTTTGTTCTTTCAAGGTACAGAAAATATGTAAAACAGGAAATTCTCTAACGTACGAGAACAATAATAACCCTTTACTAAACACTGCTCTACGGAGAATCTTGTATAGAATCAGAACATGTACAAGTAGTTAGTACCACCACATATATTTATATTAAATTAATTCAGTATTTTGAGAATATTACGCGCTGGAAACAAATACTAAACACGTGTTTGATGGCGTCAAAGTTTAGTTTTGGGTCGTAATATGAAATCATTATATTAGAGTTAGGTAGGTACTAACAAAATTTTGAGTGTGTCAAAATATTTTTTCACAAATATGGATTAAAAGCAATTAGAGTTTTTTTACATCTTAACATAGATGAAGAAGAATATGGAAGTCTGGGCATTTACGACTGTCATAGGTTTGGTTAAGTGTTCACTTTAAACACGTGTAAAATTTCCTTATCTCACCATATATGACTGTTGTAAACTCACGCATATTGTGTTAATCAATATATCTAAAAGTTTCAGAAATTTGTGTAGACTGGTTGTCAATCATCGGTAGATAGATAGATAGTATTAGTGAATGCGACATGTGTGTAAATGATCACTTAACCTAGTCTATGATGGTTGTAAGCCCTGTAAATGCCCAGACTTTCATATTTTTCTTCATCTATGTTGAGATGTCGGAAAAAAAATTAGAGTAACTTTATTTTAGTGTTCAAATATTAGATGCACTTATCTAGTATGTCTCATTGGTTTATCTATCAAAAAAGTTGCTTGGTTTTTTAATTTTTTAAATTTAGTTAAAAGAATTAATAAACGAAACATATAACAATCGATTTTAGTAGTATTTGTATTTAGTAGTATTAGTCAGTACATTATTTGCCCAGTATAATTTATAACATCTAATATTGCTTGAGAATCAAAAAATGAGATTAAAAAAGATAAACGGTAACAAATGAATGATCGTACTATTATGTATTTTTAAGACATACTTATTATTGCAACAGCCTTGCTTTGAGAAAGATATTTATCAGGTGAATATTATCTTAATTATTCTGCAAAGAAATCCAAAAGCACAGGTTTTTGTTTTACATTTTGTAAGAGATCTCTATCAAAGAGAGTTTTTTTTATTGACTTGGAATTTTATTTCCAGTACTAGGAAAGGTTCTAGCAATTGAGAGTAGGCGACTTGTGAGGAGGCAGCCTCAAATATTTACCACAGGAAGGAATGTAGAAGTAGGAAGGGATGTTATATCTAGTTACAGGTATCAGGTATATTGTGGTTTGGGGGTAGAGGGTTGGGCCTACTCTTCTCCTTCCTGATATCCCGATACGGAAATGAATAAACAATTCAAACATAACTAATATTGATTAATCTGTTTATTTATTTAATGAAGTTCCTTGAAATTGTTAATAAATATATAAAATTATATATTTATACAGGCTGGCTTTCGATTTTTCGCACTTAATTGGTTTCTGAAAATATGTGTGAGAGATAAGTGTTCAAAAGTATAAACCGTATAAAAAAACACGCAAAATTCTTTGTATTTTAAGTCATCTCTTTATTTGAAAATCAGAACCTTGAACTGCAGCGAAGGGCTTGTCACCAATCCATCACGTGTAAACCGTCAAGATAACACTACGTTTACGATGCAGTGCCCTATGCACCATCGGGTCAACCCATTCGGGGAAGCAGTATGGTGATTAGTTTAGTTTAGAAAAATGGGGTAGTTGATTTGTCATATTTTTCTCATTTCAAATTTTATTTTTTAGTAATGTACAAATGTCAAATCGTAATAATTTTAATGAACTGATGATGGAATGATTATTCCGAAACCGGCAGTCATGAATGAGTGTTTATACAAAGTGAACGATGAATAATAAGGAGAGTGTTTTACCACACCACAAAGTTGTCAATGCTTTGAAAGTACAAAATAAAGAATACATTTATTATTGAGGTAAAAGAGTGTATTTTTTCATTAATAAAATAATGCGGGATGCATCGATGTGTTGTAGTAGATTTTAAGAAATAGCGGTATTTACTTAGTAAAATTATAATTAAAAAATACTATTTTATTACCAAACTACAAAGTTTTTAATGCTTTTAATACACAAATATAGATTTATCAATGAGGAATTATTAATAAAATAAATAATTACTTATTAATAAATCTATATTTGTGTATATTTTCCTGGTTTTTCTTTATTTATTAATAAGGGAAAACGGGGTAATTAATTTTACGCCTTTGCAAATTTCAAATTGAGAATCGAACCGTCTAAAGCGCGGGAAATTCCCGGGCAGGTAGAATCAATTTCTCGGCACAATGGAAGACCATAACATCCCATAATCTGGGGAGCTGCTGAAAAGTTTTTCTATCGCCCTTGTGTTGACAGCTTACCTCTCCTGCTGGCCGCGCGTCTCCGCCCGTAAAGGGGCGCTCCCATTGTGCTAACGAACAACTGGCGGAGGCGATAATCTTTAACGAGCTCATCTCTTCAAGGCCCTCGGATATTCACGCCTTTCGCGGCCTCAATGGGATTTCATACGGAACGATGAGGAATAGAGGACTTTTTTGTTTTCTTTAATCTATTTTTTACTATCTTTATCGTTGAATACATCCAATTATACTCAAAATTCCTGGCGGATTTTATAAAGGTTTACTTTAAATTTCAGCACTTGAAATTTTGGAGAAGTGTAAGTTGCCTCTGTATTTGACTCTGTATATATTTATGTATTTCTGTATTTGTGTTGTGTTGTGGTCCCGTGGTTAGTGTCACGAACACTAAAGTCAAAGTTTCTCGGTTCGAACCCACTGAATCACAAATTGATTCTATTAAAAAGCCGTGAAACTGTATATAATTGAATTACTTCAATAAACAATAAAAACACAAATATAAAAAAAAACGTTTTTTCGGTACTAAATTATTAACTCTACAGATGATATATCAATACCTTACACAAGTGTATAAAGTTATCACTTCAACCAGACAAATGACAGGTGGCAAGCCCTGGGATGCTCAGACATTCATGATGCTCATGTCTTCTTTTATGTGAAAAAAAGATAAATGTTTTGTCTCAAATTGATACATCCATAATATAACACAAATAGTAATAACAAAATAAAATAACAACTTTAGTTTTTTCAGCATAAATTTTGTTTGACAAGTGACCGGGTTTCGTCGTAACTGTCATCATCAGACTGGGTTATTATCACCAGTCTGATAATGTCGGTTTTGATGAAACCCTTTCGCTGGTCAAATTAAATTTATTTGGAAAAAACGATTTAGTTATTATCTAAGTCTATAAAATGCAGTGCCACTAAGAATACCAGTAAAAAACACAATAATACCTTGTAAAAAGTATTAAAATTATCTGGTGCATGATTATATGCTTTACCCGTAACGAATGGTTGATAGTCCCAAGAGTGAATAATAAATATGAATAATATTTCTCTTTTTTAAAATAACAGATTGACTATGATGATTGATCACCTTGAGTTGAGTGCAGGCGACTAATGTAAATATATATTATATTTTTGTAACAGGTTTATTAGCGTAAACTATAAATAAATCAGTTTAAATATATTTACTACCAATTTATATATTTTATTTTAATTTATGATTGAAACCATATTTCTTTAAAATGATAAAGCAATCTAAAAACCTCTATAAAAACGTCGTCATAATGTAGTTTGAAATATGTTCACATATTATGTAAAAGTACACAAAGTTATGTGTTGGTACATATCGAGTCAAGGAACAGACAGGATCAAACCCGCTTTTAACATATCCGGCAAGAATTTTATAGCTTTTCTTTGTATGGCCTGATCTACGTTCGCAAAACATTGCTTTAGAGGTGAGTCATGACGCAAAATGTTCAAAAAATCTTTGAGGTTTAAATATTATATTTTGCTGTTGATAAAACTTTTTGATCAAGTGGCTGATGCTCTCGATTTCTTTTGATCAAGTGTATGCTGGAAACTATCAATGCCCAGGTGGGATCTGTTCGTAACGGTTGCAAAGGTCGTTTGTAATAGGGGTAGTGATAACATTACTTCATAAACATCATTATAACATTTGGTATCATAAAAATCCACATTTTTATTTATCAAATCGAGAAAAAAATATCCCAAATTACGTTTTAGTTATAAAAATATAATTGTGTAATACGATGTTATAATTTTTCAGTCGTGTCAGGTTGGGTATAAGGGTTAAATTTTAATTTTAATTTTATGAAAAAAGTAACATTCGGTACTGATGAACAGTAAATTGATAACACTCTTCTTATCATTAGTGAATTTTTACAATGTCCTAGATTGTACTGAGCATGCAACACAATTTTGCAAAATACTTATTCAGTTAATAACTACTTTCATAATAATATTGCATATATAATACACGAGTATAAAGAAACTTTACTAAAATGGTGACAGAGTTAATAATTATTTATAATATTATTTTTTGACATCTCATCAAAGATGAAGAAGAATATGGAAGTCTGGGCATTTACGGGGCTTACGACCGTCATAGGCTGGTTTGAGTGATCACTTTACACACGTGTAACATTCACCAATTCTACCCATTATTGACAACCACGCCACTCAAATTCTTGGAAGTTCTATATATATGAACCAATTTAGAAACCTTGTTCATGAATCTCTAGAACTTCACTAGAGACATCTATTGGTGAGATGTAAATATTCTTCTTCATCTTTGATGAGATGTCAAAAAATAAAACAATTTTACAAAATACTTATTCAGTCAATAACTACTTTCATAATAATATTGCATATATAATACACGAGTATAAAGAAACTTTACTAAAATGGTGACAGAGTTCATAATTATTTATAACATTATTTACAATATAAAAAATTTCGTAACTTAGATTTTTATTGAAAAAGATTCAGTTCTTTATATCAACACACACACACATACACATACACACATACACACAGACACACACACACACACATATATATATATATATATATATATATATATATATATATATATATATATATATATTTATATATATATATGTATATATATATATATATATATATATATATATATATATATATATATATATATATATATATATATATATATATATATATATATATATATATGTACACATAAACGGGTTACTATAATACTATTACTGAAATTGGTACTTGTGCAGTGAATATGACCGCATGCCGATTATTTTTATTATAATTCCCATTAGACAGAAAATCAAAAAATTGGATTATTACCTTATTCAAGAAAAAATCTTTTAAAAAAACACCAAGGAAGCAGATGTATAAAAATATAACGAATTTCGGATTGTGATTTTGAAATACGTATGTAATATTGACTATTTACGTTTTAATTTTATTTTCCATCTAACACTGCGTTAATATACAGTATCTTGACAAATATCAAATTTTAATTTTATTATCTTTGAGAGAATTTATTGAATTTCGTCGAACTCTAGACAGTTCGTTGGAAGGTTTGAAATTGTTTCAAGGGTAGGGCAATCTACCGCCCTCGGAAATTGAGCCCCCTCGTCTATTTATGGAAAACTCTCGCGGTTAGCAGATATGGGTTAAGACATAAAATTGCAAATCGTTTTCCAAAGGATTTTTCCTTGAACTTCTCAAGGGGAAAAATAATAAGGAAGGTATTTTTGTGTGAACAATTAATTCCAGATGAAAAGAGTGTGGAAAAATATATTTTAGAGACTATTGAATATAAAATATTAAAGTTGACAAAAAAACCCTATTCTTATGAATTATGTTAACTCTCGAAACGTGATATCCCAAAGAGCAATACATTTAGAACAAAATGGTAAATGGTCTATATAAATATAAACGTTGACACAAAAATTTACCACAATAATTTTAATGATACAGTATTGCATTCGAATACGCGCGTGATACACTGGTGACAGAAAAAAAAAAATATTAAAAAATATATTTTTTGACAGCAATGGCAGCGCCATCTGTTGAATTTTATACCAACGAAGCAATATTAAAAATTGATTATGGTTTATATCGTCCTTCTTGATAACTGCTATAACTAAACATTTTCAATGTTATTTAATGAATTGTTGTAACATAGTTTTTTAATATTTTTATTGCTTTTCAAGCAATGCAAAATTTTACGTGTCAGAAATACGTGCTTTCAATTTACCTATATTTTCAATTCAACCAGACTATGATACAGCAATGCGTGGCTGAATACAGCCAGTCTATAATATACCTTAATAGAATTCAGCCTACTAAAAATTATGCATTTATAAAATTAATTAATTGTATTTTAAAGTATTACAGTATTAAATACGACTTTTTCAATAAATATTTCGACGATGAGTGAAATTTACAAAGCAAATTAATTTAATTAAAAATGGAAAGAAATATTCACAAAGTGATAACCGAATCAATTATTTAATGAAAATAATAATTTAATTTGTGGTTGTACATGATATTCATAACATCCGGGTGTCAATTCCCATTACATATTTTGCAATTTTAAATATAAATATTTTGTTTCATGTTCCTCGATTGACTGTAGATTAAATGTTCCGAAGGAATAATATATTGTACCGTGAGACAGTTGATTTTTATTTCTCTAAAAGAATAAGAAAAAAGTAATAATAAATCTCTCACTGAGAGATCGAAATTTACTGATGAAGGAGTATTTTTTCTATTCCATTCAAAATCATAACATACTTTAGTCCTAGTGATAGATGAAAAATAAGAAAAACGGGATAATCTCATATACTTAGGTAGATTATTTCAGGAAAACATCGTATTCTATCTATAATATAAAGGGTGGTGCAATTTGGTTCATAATGATCTCCTCTTTGGGAAAGGGTAGTTCGAACAGGGGATACGGTTAACTTTTTATCTCGAGTTGTTCATCTCAGAGCATTATATTTCAATCTTATCTCGAGTCGAGTGTATTTGTATCGGAGTTTTGTTATTCGGATTTTATGCGTATTTTTCTGCGGTGAAATATTGGATGAATGTTGTAGACTCTTCCCACAAACCTATTCTTCTGGCAGGGGTCCAGTTATCCCCCGCCCATTGTCTGTGTGTCTGTATGGAGGTATACTATCTGGATGTGCCTTCAGAGCTCCGAGTATTGGGGAGAAAAGGGACATTAACCTACTCCTTGAGATCAGTTCATGAAAAACTCAAGTTGCCTTTTGGTCTATGTTGGTACTATATTCACGTTGTATGGTAATATTTTTTGCTAAGCAATATATCATATTAATCTTCAGTCGCAATAAAAATAATTTTCGTTGGGAACGTTACATGAAATAAGATTTCAATTATATTCAAATGTTTTATCGATAAACACGATATTCGGAAAAAAATATATAAAAAGAGAAATAATGAGTTTTTTTTCTTTCTTGACTTTTAATGCCCGTCCATAGTTCTTTATGATGCAAAAAACGATGATTGTAAAACCGATTAAAATTATTGAACCCGCCAGTTATCAAACCCGGAATTCGTAAATTATTCCTCTTCTAACCAATATTTACACCCAATGGGTGCATAAACCAGTGCATCGTATTGACGCATGTGTTATCATGATTGCTAACTACACGAAGGCAACGTGATCATTCCTACATTTTACTACATTTGAATGTTAGTAAAATGTCATAAGTACGGTAAGTGAAAAGTGTATATGTATAAATAAATATATATAAATATATATATATATATATATATATATATATATATACATATATATATATATATATATATATATATATATATATATATATATATATATATATATATATATATATATATATATATATATATTTATATATATATATATATATATATAAATATATATATATATATTTATATATATATATATATATATATATATATATATATATATATATATATATATATATATATATATAATATATATATATATATATATATATATATATATATATATATATATATATATATATATATATATATATATATATATATATATGTATATATATATATATATATATGTATTTATATATATATATATATATGTATATATATATATATATATATATATATATATTATATATATATATATATATATTATATATATATATATATATATATATATATATATATATATTTAAATATATTTATATATATATATATATATATATATTATATATATATATATATATATATATATATATATATATATATATATATATATATATATATATATATATTATATATATATATATATATATATATGTGTATATATATATATATATATATATATATATATATATATACAGTATCTACTCAATGAATTAGGGCCACGCAGAATTTCGCGCAATTTCTCAATTCAAACAGGAATAACTCAGAGAAAACCTTGAATAAAACAACCTTGAATTTTATTTACACATGAACACTTTATTACGCTTAAATTATGCATACACTTTCATATAAATATAGTTAGTATTTAGTATTTCCACCTTTGGCAGAAATAACTGCCTCAATTCTTTTTGGCATACTTAAAATGCACTGTTTTATCATGTTTTTTATTTCTTCGTCTTCTGACCAAATTTTTTGAATATTTTTTTTTAGACAGTCTACTGTCAGATTTGGAAATGAGTATACCTTATTTTTTAACATGCTCCATACGTTTTCTATAGGATTAAGGTCCGGAGAATTTCCAGGCCAGGGGAGCAAAGGCAGATTTTTGTTAGAAAAAAAAATTATTATTGATTTAGCCCGGTGGCAAGGTGCCCCATCCTGCATGAAGGTGTATGGACCTTCTGTTGGGTCGAGTGTATGGTAGAAGGGCAATAAAATTCGTTCGAGGACCTGCTTATAGGAATTTTGGTTCATTGTTCCTTCCACGAAAAACAACGGCCCAGGTAAATTGTTAATAATACATGGCCATATCATTGTTGCAGGGGGTGTTTGATAACTTTTACCACACAGGCCTCATTGTAACGTTCCATTGGTGTTCTCCTGACGAATCGACGGCTCTCTGTCACGGCTTCTAACCGGCACTCATCACTAAAGATGACCTGAAAAATAATGAAAATTTAAGTTTAATTCAAATATATAAGTTTATTTACTAAAATGATATGTTGAAAATTACATTTAAATAAATACCTTTTTCCAATCATCTACCGAGTAATTTCGATGTAGCCTGGCCCATTTTAATCGATCCGCTTTCATTCGTGGTGTCAATTTTGGTACTTTTACAGGGCGCCTGCATTTCAGATTTACTTCGTAAAGACGTCGCCTCAGTGTTGATACCGATATATTTATACCCTCTTCTTCCAATTTTATTTTTAATGTTTTTGCTGATGCACTACGGTTTTCTAAGGCACTTTGAACGATTTTTCGATCAGTCCTCGGTGTTGTTTTTCTAATCCTACGACAGTTCTTTCGCCGATTGCTGGTGGCGGGTGACTGATTTTTTATTGATTTTGAAATTCTGTCCACTGTTTGACGAGAAACGTTTTCTTTTTTTGAAATTTCTCTATTAGATAGTATTCTTAATTTCAGTAGCACTATAACACTAGACTTTTTTTCCTCAGAAATGTCTTTACTTTTTCCCATTTTGTCCTTTTCAAAAAAAACACTTGTGTTTACAAAAAAAAATTATAATTTATGAACTAAAATTAAAAATTAAGTTTTTTTCACAAGACACGATAACTATATAACCTCTCTAAACAAAGCAACAACCAGAACTGAAGAAACTTCACTAATAAATGAGATAGGACTATTTTTTGAACTTTCAACTATCTGTCTACCTGTGCTAATTAGGGACCTTTCTCAGAAAAAGGGTTTGAAATTTTATAAAGGCTTAAATTATCCAGGTATATTTTACATATTATTGAAGGTAATATACATGATATTAGATGTCAATAGAAAACTTAAAGTATTTATGTAAAATAAATATAATAATCCAAAAGATTTCAGAGTATTCAAAAAAATAATGGGTGGCCCTAATTCATTGAGTAGATACTGTATATATATATATATATATATATATATGTATATATATATATATATATATATATATATATACACAATATATTGTTCATAAAAAATTCTTTGATAAAAATGCAAAATCAGAAGAAAACTGTATTGCTCTAAAGAAATATGTGTAATGTGTAATATATAATACGAGAGCGTAATTTGAATATTTAAATACGTTTACATCCCTTCATTAGCGCTAAACAGTTCTGTACATACATAGTGGCACGCTGACTCTACATGTCGTAAACGCTATCCCCGAATAAGCGTAAACGACCGCAACTCAAATTACAGATATCGTAAATACTACAAGGCTTCTTAATAAGTTGATATATGTAGGGGCCAAATACGTCACACCATTGCCAAAACCTGCGCAAGAAAATAGATATCTCACGGATCGGACGCGGTGCAGAAAAATATTCGAGAAATTCGGCAATAAATCTGCGCGCTGAAATAGTTTAGTGACTTTTTGACTATTTCGTTAGATGCTCTTGCCCCGCGAAGCCCCGCTATAATACAGGCTTGTTCGAGGCACTCTGCGCAGGTCAGGTGAATAGCCGAGTGCGCAAGCGCACTTACCTCGTTTCCAAAATCATCCCTAGCGCGGCTGTACTTATATCACATTGCCGACTTTCCACAGCCTCCGAAACATTTAGTTTAGTTCCCGGCCGCCGGTCGAGGCGGCAGCGTCGTCGGTTAGTCATGTCGCCATCTTGAATTTTAAAAAGCGCGGTAAATAAATAAAACATGATCTTTCAAGTGTGAAACAATGTTGGGCTTTGATAGCGAGAGAATTTTCGGTGTCGCTGTTTCGTCGACCGAACTGGATCCTTTAGTTATGTACATAATTGTGTTATTCTGTGCTACGGAGAAATAAGATAGACACGTAAAACCTATCTTTCCAATCTCTAAAATGTCAAAGACTCTTAAATCTGAAATAATAAGATCAATAAAACTTATTCATCTCTCGGAATGATTTTTTAGGCAAGTTGTCAGTGACGTAATTCGGAATATTAAATTAAAACTTGAGAATTTAAAATTCGGGAGGAATACTAATGAGGTGTGGGAGGATAATTTTCCTACCTACCCAGGACCGAAGTTTACACGATTTAAATTTAATATTCTACGAACACGTCATGTATAAGGGTTATTGTTGCATATAAGTGGAAAACGTGTGTTCCTTTAAATACGGTGAAGGTCATTTAACTCCTATAACCGTCCTTCGATATGAATATTGTAGATAGCGGAGCATTAGACTAAAAATAAATTGTTTCAAAATTTAAAATAACTTTAGTGAATAGAGGACATATGTAGTGCGAATAAAATAAGTTATAATTTACGAGAATGTGTAGAAACAATTAAGATTTTATGGCAATGTAACATCTCTCCACATAATTTTAAGAGTGTAATTCTTTAAGAGTGTAATGCTTATACACATAAAAACTTATCCTCGTAAAATTCTTTTTGAAACATTAAGTCGATTTTACGACGTAATAAAATGCTCTTCTGTTCCATTCAATTTGGGACATGATTAAGGGATGATGTGATTTGGCTGAGAAGAAGGAATCGTTGGAAGAGGAAAGTGGATATATCGGGAGACGGATTCCAATCTGCCGGAACACATGGGGCCTCACCTGACATGGATTCTACTCATAAAATAATGGTGAGTTATCTTTGATAAAATCAAAACGTAGTTTCACAATATTTCGCAATAATGTACGTTTTGTTACAATTTAGAACAGAGGTTCTTAAACTTTTTTAGTTAAGAAACGTCTGATAAAATATTTTGTCGATAAAGGAAACATAATTACCAAAGTGTCCCTTCAAAGAGATAGAAGAAGAAAACAAATATATTGCCCACTTCCTAGCTCTTTATTCTGTGACCTAGGGCCTTTAGCATCCCGTAGAATACCCAGCTATATTTTATGCTATATTTTATATATTTATAAATATATATATATATATATATATATATATATATATATATATATATATATATATATATATATATATATATATATATATATATATATATATATATATATATATATATATATATATATATATATATATAAAATATAGCATACTCGTATTTCGCCTCTATAGTGTAATGGTAAGCGCGTTTGGTTTTCACGCCACACGCCGGGACTAGTACGGACCAGGACTGATAACTTCGACTTCATGGAATAAACGATCAAGATAATACTGCGTTTCTCTGATGCAGTGCCTAACGTACCATTGGGTGTGGATAAAGGCTAGAAGAATGAAAAATAATTTATTTAATATGCGAAGAAATATATGCATTGATTTTATTAGTGCATTAATCCAAAGTTGTGTATTTTACTTAAGGATACTAATAACGGAAGAATCATCATTATAAACACCATTTTTTAGTTATTTTTTTTGCGTATCAAGAGAACTTCTACCGAAGCCGACATTTTGATTAATCCTGTCATTAGAGCTTTTATACTATAACCGACAAAATATGACCAAAAGAAAAAAAAATTCAGCATCATTACAGTTATTATGTTTATATAATGCCGAATCAAGGATCATAATGTGAAAAAAAAGTACTTTAAATAACCAAATCACAATCAGCGTATCCGAATTGGCTACCTTGCCTTTGCTGTTTCATCAGCACTTAGAAACAGTGATAGAAACAGAAAAAACTAAGAACGCATTCGTAATCAAAATATCTTTAATATTTTCATTTCACATATCATAAAATCTGATTTAAATAAAACTTCCTACCGATTAATTATCTAATCATTCGATAACTAGCTATCATAAACTAGAATGAAGAAATTTGTTTCAATTCACGTGTATTAGAATGAAATGTATTTTTTTGGTAACAATAAAAAAGTGAAATTGAGATCATAATCAAGAAACACTGTTTTTTATTTGAACAAATAAAATGAAACATGGCAGTGAATAAAACATTAATATTCCGGCGTTTACTTTCTCATCTCATCCGTTATAAATTCTATAAAACATTTTCTCTTACATAAAACACATAAAAGTATTTATTTTTGTATAAAACATAGCTAAAAGCACATTACAGACAGATTTAAAAAGGTCGCTTTTATTTAAATTTAAACGTTTCTTTTTGTTGAAAAATCCATTTCTGAAAACGATTTAGTTTTACTGTCACATACTACGTTTTAACTAATTATAAATAGAAACCTTAAAAGGGACATACTAGATCACAATGGGTAAAAAAACATTAAAGAAGTTTATGCCATATGTATGACACTGATAAATTTGTAATTTAAATAATAGTGAGACTGTAAAAAAATGCAATACAAGTAAACATTAAAAAAACATAAATTTCATTAAAAAATGTCTTAAAAGGTAAAGACTTTTAATGTGTTTTTACTTTTTAAAGTAATCTAATGTAAAATAAAAAGAATTTAAATTTTCGTTCAATATCAGATATGTGATTTATTACATAAAAATTATTTTATACTTAATTTATAATTTTCAATTTTCGTAAAATACTGCCTCAAGGGCACTTTGCTGTAATTCAGTTTTGGGAAAAGAAAATGATCGAATCGATTTGTAAAGCATTGAGTGACGTTTTGAGTTATTTCTAATGTTTTTTCCTTCTCACTCTCACTGTTTTTACAACTAATAGAATAGCATTTCATGCCGTTGGGGCTGCAATGGCAAATACATGCTCGCTTAGATTAATTCAATGGTTAGAAGCTTGTAAGATCACATCACTCATTGAGTTGATGTTGAGAAGTCATTGTATTGTTTTTAACTTGTTTTTATCGATCAAATTTGCTTGTAATTATAATAAAATTCTTGAAAGTAATGTTTTTTTTAAAAAAGGAATAACCCGCAAAGCCTCTACTTTAAGATTGTCTGCAGGTAGGATAGTAAGGGTAGGGAAAAATACATTACAAATACCAAGACCTTCATTTATTTCACACATATTTTTAAACGTTTGTCTAGTTATGTCCATCCTAACGCCAACAAAATGGTCTGTCATCCTAACACCAACAAAGTTATGCACTTGGACACTCTTCTGTTTGTTATGGAATAATTGGATGAGGGGGAATATTCAAAAGTCATTTTAAGCCTTTAGAAATAGTCCAAAAACTTATTATTAAAATCATGCTTAAAAAAAGTTCAACTTTTCCTTCCAACCAATTATTTCAGGAAGCTGAACTTTTGGAGCTACGAGAAACCTATTGCTAACAAAAAAAACGGAATGGATTGAATTTCATGATTACTTACGACGTTGACCCAATTTAAGGGATTGTTATTACTATTAATTGAAGTTGCCGTGTCTGGCTGTAGGCAAAGCTCGTTCTTAGCTATCGACTACCGCAGAGTTCTTACATAGAGAGTTCCACATCGGAAGTAGGGAGTAGGTACCCAGTCAGTGGAGTCAAAAAATGCCGTAATGAATACAGAGCGCTGCCAAACATTAGATTTGGATCGCTGCCATTTTTCTGGGACGTGATTCATATTATACGAATATAAACCATATTGGTAACGACGTAAATTTAACGATTTTTGACAAGCTGTAATGCGTTCGGTATGATAAACATAGATGAAATAAACGAATGAAAACGCATTTTTGACATCGATATTTCTTTTACTGGTGCATAATATTCCATTTTGAAACTTATTTTTAAGTTTTAGAAATGTATTCGTACTGGGTGTACTAAAAAAAGATTGAATGTTGGTTGCGGTCTTAGGAATTTCGACAAGCAGTAATTGATATGATTTACATAATACAAACCAGTTTTTGGTATGATAAACATAGTTGAAATAAACAAATAAACACGCATTAAAAAAATCTATTTCTTTAAATGATGCACCTTATATTATGGGACTGATTTTAAGATTTTTTTCTTACTAGTTGTACAAAAAAAAAGTAAATCGTTGTTAAGGTTTTGCTCGATTTATCATTTTACAGGATGATTTTTCCATGCTTTGAATAAAATGATTCATGAACATTGAGTCTCAAATCCTTTATATAAGTGTTTTGAGGCAAAATACTTTATTTTATTTATTATACTTTTTATATAAATGAAAAAATTGATCCCAAGTAAAACAGTAAAATATAACACGTTTCATTCAATAAAACTATGAGACACTATCCAACATTAAATAATATGAAAACGATAGACTAAAACATAGTTGATGTTTCAGTATTCGTAAGATAATATGAATTAAAACCCAATACCGCAAGATTTAAAGTGTTTTTTTTTTAATTATCCAATTATAATGACAACTCCCGACAGATTATACTCGTGCGTAAATGCGTACTCAATAATATATATATTATATAAATTTTACTGTTGCAATTAAATACAATGATTACTGGAAGAATGTACGGAATAATATTGCGATCACGTTTCATCGGGGAACTGGCGGTGTTGTAAATATCAGATATGGCGAGTTTTTATTAAGCCTGGCAATACAGTCACTGATTAAGTGACAAAAATGTTTCCCCAATGTCCTCCACTGCGGGTATCATTAGTGTGGTTCGATGGCCCGTTAACGAAACTTTATAGCCTTCGCGACGTACACGTAAATCGTTCATGTTGCTATATTTTCCTTCGTGCAGTCCGTGAATCGTAATGAAAAAAGTTTTCGTATTTTCGACTCGGCAAATAGTTTCAGAAATCAGAAACACAACAAATATTTTATATGAGAGAGTGTCAGACACTTTGGGAAAAATTTAATGGAATTATTAATAGCTCGAGAAATATCTGGTGAATTTTCAGAAAACAAGCCAATAATCATCTCGTGATACAGTAAAGGTGGATTAAACTGCCAGATTATTATAAATGTATGACAACAATACGATTTATGAATTAAAAATAAACCAAATCTCGATTTATAATTAAATAGACAATTCTTTATATCTAAATTTATAACGCGACAGTATTTCAAATACATTATAGTGTATATTTGTAGCGGATAAATATTGCGATATTTACATTAGGAGGCATTATTTTGCTTGAAACGAATTAAATGTCGATTTCATCGGTAATTCAAAGAAAATTGTCTTAAAACAAGTCGATGCTTTTTACTGTTTTGTCGACTACCGTTTGGATATATTTTAAGTACAAAATTAATTTGTATATATTTAATTTAGGTTATCTTGTATTGTAATATTTTTGAATGCAAAGCTGAGATAAGCATTATGGATAAAATTAAGAAAGGTGTGTTGAGATGGTTTGGACATGTAGAACGAGTGAGTGAGGAAAGAACGGTAAAACAAATTTATGAGGCGAATGTTAGCGGGAAAAGACCGAGAGGAAGACCGAGAAAAACATGGCACGATCAGGTATGCCAAATACTTGAAAGTGGTCAGGTTAGGAGTCGTAACAATCGGCGGGTATGTATGAGGAGATGCATGAACGTGGAAGAGGCGAAGAATGTTTGCAAGGACAGAGTGGTGTGGCGCTCTATTCTCTCTGCCTACCCCTGCGGGGAAGCGACGTGATGGTTAGTTAGTTTTTTTTTAAATATTTTTTTCTACAATTTTATTTGATTCCTTTTGTATCATTGACATAAAAAATAAAAGCAACTTTAAAAATGTAATTTGGGGTATCTTTATTTATTTTAACTAAAGAAATAACACTGAATACACTTTGAAAATATTAAAATGTTGTTACATTCAATTTTGATTTATAATTAATAAAAACAGTTTCAAATATACTAATTTAGGACGCCTTTATTTATTTTAACTAAATAAATAATATGAATACTCGTACTTTGTAATAATATCAAAATGTGAAATTCAATTAATATTAATAATTAATTAAAGCAGCTTAAAAAATATTAATTTAGGATACCTTTATTAATTTTAACTGAAGACATAATACTGAATGGACTGTACAAATATAAAAATAAAACATTCAATTAAAATTTATAATTAATTAAATCAGCGCAAAAAACACAAAGCTAGGATAACTTTATTAATTTAATTTTTTGACATCTCATTAAAGATGAAGAAGAATATGGAAGTCTGAGCATTTACGGGACTGACGACCGTCATAGGCTGGTTTAAACGATCACTTTACACACGTGTAACATTCACCAATTCTACCCATTATTGACAACCACACTACTCAAATTCTTTGAAGTTCTATATATATGAACCAATTCCGAAACGTTGTTCTTGAATCATTAGAACTTCACTAGAGACATCTATTGGTGAGATGAAAATAAGCTTTTTAATTAGCAGAAACTCTTTTTATTAGTAGGTGAGGTCCAAATCCTGGATTATAATCACACACATGAGAAACGCCAGAAAATATCAGTAGAAACTCTTTTTTTTGTTGATTTTTTTGTTAGTGAACAAGTATTTTGACACTTTGAAAATGTTCTATTAATTTTAGCTGAAGAAATGATACTAAATAGACAGTAATTTTTTTAAACGTTGCAAGACCACAGCTAGTACTATTTGGATTCTGTATCTATTTAAGTTTACAAATTTCAGTTGTTTCATAACTTAGCAGAATGCTTTTTCTTATTAAGTTGCATTCGGTTTACCTCTGTACTCTGTACTCTCGCAGAGTATAGAGGTAAAATGTACAATATTAAGTGCGCCAAGGAAGAGAAGTACGGTGAAGTGCACACAGTAATTCGTTCCGCAGTCTTCGTTGCGAAGCATCTTGCTAATGTACGGAGACATTCATCCAAGAACGATTAAGATCCCGGGCAGCGGTCGGAAACATGTTTCTTTAATGCGCACTATTCGAGGAGAAAATGGCGAGTAATAACTAATATTATCGTACATTATACAACTCATTTTAATTTAATATTATATTAAGTCAGAATTTCTCGGTTCGAACCCACTCTACTACAATTTGATACCTATTTTTACCGCATAGGCATACAGAAATAGTATGAAATTGAAATACTTGTGTAAATAATAAAAACAAATATTTCTCTTTATAAAAAATAACTAGACATAAATATGTTCAAGTACTAAATATTTTTCTTCTTTTAACCACTATCCGCACCCAATGGTGCATAAGGCAGTGCATCGTATTGACGAAATGTTATCCTGACCGTTAAAATAAAGGCAAGATTATGTGAGTAACTCCTGCACTTCAGGGACTGGTCCAGTCCAGGGTGTTGGGTTTAGGTCCCGTGGTTATTATCGTGGACTCTTGAGTCAGAGATTCTGGGTTCGAACCCGCTCTACTACAATTTGATATCTATTGTTAATAATGAGCCGCTTAGGCTCACAAAAATAGTATATATTTTTTTTAAATAATAAAAACACAAATGTTTATATTTTTAATTAAATAAATGTATAAATAAATATTGGAGTGTAAAATCACTCATATTCATTTTCACTACCCTTAAGAATCGAACATAGGACCTAATGCTAATCATTACACCACGGAGGCAGACAAAATATAAGACAATTACTATAACTCAACCCTTATTGTTCTCTTGGTATTTTGTGGTTTATTTCAAACCTTGAGGCGAAGTTTGAAAGTCTCTAATGTTTATATCTGCCCTAAGTTTTCGATGCTTTCGTATACTTTGGGTTAAATTTTATATGAATTCAATTTCGGGTATTTGTTACTAACACTAAAAAAAATTACGACAAATTTATGATAATATGCAAAGGCTTTAATATAATGAATATGTAATTTAAATGTGAATTTATTATGAATTCTATCATCGAAAATTGGATATTATAAATCATCAAGCAGCTGACACACAAGTTTGGTGGTTTCACGACGGTTCTACATATGATAAATTAATGAATACACCACCTCGATATAAAATGTATTACATAAAATCAAGAATACGCAAAAAGTTTCAACAAAAGCGTAAAAATATGATTTACGACAAATTTGAGTAGAGGGAAACACGCGACCTACGCTTGAAATTAATTGTTTTATTCTAGGGGTGAAAGGGGAGGTTTTCCGCTCGAAGAAACTCACCCGGAAGGTTTTGTAAATCAGAAATTTTAATCCAATTTCGCTAATTAAAACGATGACACAGTTTCGAGTCGTGGCTACGAATCGCTAAGGGAAGAAACGAAGGGTCCTTTGGATATATTAGATTACATTGTTAAACATTGATTGTTATCGGCGAGGAAGGAAAGATGCCAAATTTAGGCAGCGACTAATTTATGGACCCCGTTTCATTTCGGGAACAGAATTAAAAAACGCGTCATTGTAGCACCATTGAGAATTAAATCAAGATAAAAAACAAAATTGGATTTTTAAGGTGACCGGATTACGTAAAAAACTCCCGGCTATAAAAGTTTTTAAGTGGGCGCCAGGAACGGCTGAAAGCCTTCCGTAAATCCATTATGTTCTGGTGCGGAATTAATATCATCCCGGGATCATTCTATTGGACCTACATTAATATACTTAGGTCAGCTTTGTACATATGTTCCACAATAGTTTAAACTTGCATAATCTGGAAGAGTCTGGCCATAAACTTGAGATTTTACATTTTACACGAGTATACAGTGCCAGCTTACTAATCCAACCTTAAATTATGCAGTGGGTGGATCGGGTTAGGTGAGAGTATCGATCGGATAGCGGATAGTGGCTGACAAGGACAGAGTGGTGTGGCGCTCTATTCTCTCTGCCCACCCCTGCGAGGAAGTGGCGTGATGGTTAGTTAGTTAGTTAGTTATAATATCTACCGGTTTCGAAGCTAACCGTTTCTTTATCAAGACTGATTGATAAAGAAGCGGTTAGCTTCGAAACCGGTAGACATTATAATCAAGTATTAATAATAATTAAGTATTAAAAAAAGTATTTTGATAATAAATTATATCATTAGATATATTTTGAGGGTGGCATATCGATTTTTGACCAAATAGAAAGAAAAAGACTCTCATACGCTTTCTCGTCTAAACACAACGACCATATTTTTCAAAGAAAAAAAATTGTCGTATAAAAACGGTTAATATTGATTTATGTGCTTACTTTGAAAATAGCGCCACGCCACAAATGGAGTCCATTAGTCGTCCGCGACTGTTGTGGAATTTTGCGATTCCATTTTTAGTAATACTCCGGGGATATGGTATATGGGAGCATTCAAACGTGATAGATCACGCCAGTACTAATGTCTGCGATCTCAGGCATGTTGGCTTTCAGGATGAATCTGAGTAAAAGTGGCATTTTATATCAATACTTACCTACTTTTCAGGGTGTTTGTGCCGAGATTTATTTTAACTCTTACGCCTGTGTCGAAGTATAAATCGAAGTAGTAGTAGTGTAAATCGAAGATCACGAAATACGTTTTATTTTGTTTAACTTCCCCGTTCTTATTATGAAGGTAAATATGAAAAACACATCACAAACACCCAGAGTAATTTAAAATAAATGTTTCTTGAATTTATTTTGCAATTGTCGGGAATCGAACCCGTGAGGCAAGTTTCACAGTCGAGCATTTACCTAACTACGCCACGGCACGCCGCGGCGCCTGTCACCATATATAACCAAGAAAATACATTTTATGAATTTATTTTGTAATTCAGTTTTCCCGACTCATTTTTTTGACATCTCAACATAGATGAAGAAGAATATGGAAGTCTGGGTATTTACAAGTCTTATGACCTGTCATATGCTGGTTAACTGATCACTTTACATACGTGCAACATTCACCATTAGACTTATGTTACCTATAAACTAACTAACTAACTAACCATCACGCCGCTTTCCCGCAGGGGTAGGCAGAGAGAATCGAACGCCACACCCTCTCTCTCTCTTTGTAAACAATCTTCGCCTCTTTTACATTCATGCATCTCCTCATACATGCCCGACGATTATTACGACTCCTGACCCGGTCGCTTTCAAGTATTTGACATACCTGATTGTGCCAAGTTTTCCCCGGTCTTCCTCTGCTTCTTTTTCCAACTACATTTGCCTCATAAATTTGTTTAACCGTTCCTTCCTCACTCATACGTTCCACATGTCCAATCACCTTTCTTACTTGACTTTTGATACCACACTATTATAATTTTCGGAACTCCTAGATACAAACACCCAGTACATGACATAGTACATATGAGTTGACAGCAGCTATCTATGTTGGATTGAAAAAGATTTTATATAGCAGAGACACTTTTATTATTAATTCTTGATTTCGTAAGTATATAAAACTTAACATCATAGAAATACTACTTTGTTTTCACTGCTTGCAAGATACTGTCTTCATTTTGTTAGTTAGAGATCGCTATTATGAAAGGTAAACTCATATTCGTTGTTATATCCATTACGTGATAATGTCGTGTAATTCTGGAACTTTAGCAATATCAAGCTGTGGAGCTTTTTAATAAATCATATGTGCTCATGAGGAGATGCGCACTCTCCAGAGTGTCGTTAACACTATACTCGTATACAGTATGATACTAGGTACTAAAACAGCATTATTCTCGCAATATTCTTATTGATAATGATAACAGTAAAAGGACAGTGCAAAATTAAAGCTATTTTAAAAAATATATACGTTAGTGATTTTTAATTTAATATTTATTTAATATCACCCTGAACTGGTTGGTAAAGTGCAAGGCTCACCTTTCATACGTGTATTTAACGATTAATTATTATGATTACCTTTCATACTTGTATTAAACGATTGAGACAACACTGCTTTTATACGATGCAGTGCTCTTTGCACCAAATCTCTGTTCTGCGCTGCAGCATCTAAAGTGAAGATAGCCATGATGATCGCCGATCTTCGTTAGAAGTGGCACAAAAAAGAAGAGAAGTGCTGTTTGCACTATTGGGTACGGATACGTTAGATGATGATGATGTTTTTTATTTAAAAAATGTAGGAATAGGTGTTTAAACAGTTGTAATATAGTTATTTAAAGATATCCGAATTTTAAATGGAAATACGCGAATAGGTGAAATAAGATACTGTTAAAAATTATAAATTTATTAGGAAAAAGTTGGACAAATATCAATGACATCCTTCTTTAAATCACAAAGCTCCTTATATCCTTACTCGATAATAATAACATTCCATTAAATTTATTAAGAAAACAAACATGAAGCAGGAAGACAACACGAGGCTAGATCTGGAGAAAAGACTGGAAGAAGAATGTATTTAATTTTTTTTCGTAAAATTGTACACTCGTGATTGGTAAGTCTAAGTAAGAGAGAACTTTTTAGGCTGTAATACTTGTTTTTTTTTTCTTTTTCTTTTCTTTCGGTGGAATATTCTTTCGTAATAGGGTCTTGTTATCATTTCTTCCTTTTTCAAGTAGTCGACTAGGATGATTCCTTGGAAATCCTAAAAAAACAATAACCATCCCGTTACAAGCCAAAAAAACAGAAATTTTCCTCTGACTAATGTTTGACGGAAATTATTGCTGAAGTGTAAATATATAAGATCTTAATTTTATCCACCGTTACGATTCGACTTCAAAAAATGCTACAGATAGCGGTTAAATATCGACAAACGTTGCGTCGATATGTTTTTTTTTTGCATGCGTTTTTTCTTTCTTCTTATTTTGAGTATGTTTTCTCGCTCAGATTATACTTAAATTTCGCTAAACTGTAAAAATTGCGTTGTTTCCAGAAACTTGAACCAGTTTAAAAAATTGATACTTGAGGATTGTTGTCACTTAAATAATTGCAGCATTTTATCTTAACTTTTTACTGAACTTCAATCGGCCTTACTACTTATTTATTGCAATAAAAATCTTTCCATAAAATAAAGCTAACAATGTTTGAAACTTTTCTATTTTGAAAAAATATTAAAGTCACAAACTTTCTCGTTAGGCATATATTTTTTTGCCAAATTAAAAAATTTAAAACGTATAAAAAAAGCGTAATAATATGCAATTAAATAATCGGCATTCAAAAATTAATACAAGTAATAAAGCTTCAATGAAAGAAGTACTTACTCAACGTGCCAATAATTAAAATTAAACATCATATTATTTTTTGACATCTCATCAAAGATGAAAAAGAAGATGGAAGTCTGGGTATTTACGGGGCTGAGAACCGTCATAGGCTGGTTTAAGTGATCACTTTACACACGTGTAACATTCACCAATTCTACCCATTATTGACAACCACACTACTCAAATTCTTGGAAGTTCTACAAATACGAACCAATTTTGAAACATTATTCTTGAATCACTAGAACTTCACTAGACACATCTATTGGTGAGATGAAAAGGAGCTTTTAATTGAGCAGAAACTCTTTTATAAATATGTGAGGTCCGAATCCAAGATTATAATCACACACATGAGAAACACAAACAAGTATTTGGACATACTCAAAATGTTGTAAAAAAATTAAACTTCATCTTAAAAATGATATTAAAACACAGAATTATCTTTAAAGTCTGCGGTTAAAATTAAAATTAGGTTGCTTTAAAAATATTTTTAAGGGTATATTTTTCAGAATTATTATTTAGCCCGTAGGTAGGTTGTTAACCCTTCAGGGAGCCGGGGTGAGGGTCGTAGAGTAGATATGTAAATAAGTAACTCATACGCCCAGGTAAATGGCGTAATTATAATTCGCCATTGAGATCTAATGGGTCCCTGGGTCGAACCGGCGATGATGAATTGCCTTTCACACAAGGCAAAGCTTTCATTTTGTGCGCAGTAACAACAGTTTACGGAGCAAAGCTGTAATAAAAATGTACACGGCATACGGATTATTGGAGCAGAATATTACACCCCGTTTGAATATTACCAGTACTTGTATAAAGGGATTAGTTCATCGAGATGAATGTGTTTTTCGAATTGAATAAATAACGACAGGATGAGACTAAAAATAAAAATAATTTATCTGAAACACACCCCATTATCGACAGGCGTCTGAAAAAAGGATTAGCCTGTATTCTATGTATTCTATTTTATTCCGCCACAGTTAACTCGTATTTAATCACTAACTCGCAATGAGTTATTGCTTTGTTTATTTGTATCAAATTATTTGCTGTCATACATTGTACCATGATTTATGTTTTTTTTTTTTATTTAAATATATTATTGTGATTGAATATGTTTACAAACTTTGTTTTTCTAAAGGTGTTATTTTGTTTATTTAGTAAAAATAATAACAATATATTGTAATCTTTTGAAATTCAAACACAATAAATGTTTCGTTAGGTGATATAAAAGACATTTTTTGTTGTGTATTGATTTTTTATAAGTATTTAAGTTATAAAAAAATATTTAAAAAAAACGTTATATTCGAGCAGATCTTTTTTTTGCGAAAACATAATTTTAGCTTTAAAAACCGATTTAGTTAGTTCGTTAGGTACTAACAATTTTTATCAATCTTCTGAAATTTTAATAAAATAAATGTTTCGTATTTTGATACAAAAGGCATTTATATTATTTTTTGACATCTCATCAAAGATAAAGAAGAATATATAGGTCTGGGCGTTTACGGGGCTGACGTCAAAATCTAGATTTGGTGAACAAGTATTTAGACACACTCAAAACGTTGCCAAGGCATTTTTTTGTAATGTGTTGATTTGTTTTAAATAAGTTATAAAAATATTAATAAAAAAAAATTAATGGAAAAAATTAGATTTGGGTCAACTTTTTTCTTATTGAAAACTTGATTTTTGTTTAAAAACCGGCTATTGAAAAGTTTTCCATTCAAAGTCAATAAGTCAGGGGAGTATTTTATTTTCAAGTGGGTCTTGCTGCTGAAAATTAGTCAAACTCATAGCAAACTCTTGTCTATTGGGGTGGTAATTAATCACGTAGGAAGTATATGGAGGAAGCTACGCCACCGGTTTATTCTTTGGCATAATGACATTCCTGGGGGGCACTTGACCCTCCCCCGGGACGGAATAGGCTCGTTGGCGTCGCGCTCAGATTTACTCGCGTATTCATGGACGTTTCACAAAAGGTCTGTGATATTCTAATAGCGCAAATTACGGTCAGTACGACATGCAAGTTGGCGGTACTTGAGATGGTTAACTACCCCTAAGTTGATTTTGAATACGGAGTTTGAAAAGAACAAGGTGTAATTTATTTACTTGAAGAATGGCATTCTTTCGTGTTCTTTTATTAAGAATCGGGTCAAGATTTACGTCATTTTTTTCTCTTTCATTTCAATAAGTTAACATACATTCATATAAGTTTTCTTTGCATTCCTATTTTAGTCGAATGAATATCCAATATAACCCTGGATTGGTACCTAAAGCGGAGGGCTGATCACATTTGCTTCATGTGTTAACGATCAATATAACACTGTGTTTATATGAAGCAGTGCCCTATACACCATTGGGGTACGATAAGGGTTTGAAATGAAAAAAATAATTTCCCTTTGTCCAATCCCTGTTTAGAAATTTATAAAATCAAGTACCTACGCTGCATCTAACCAGCGATGGCGGAATCTTTGAAATTATGAAAATGACGCAATATTCGTTATAAAATATTTTTTTTTAATGAATATCTAAAAATAAGTTTAACATCTAAATGTGCGATTAAGTTAACGTTAAAATAAATACTTAATTCTTGGAAATTATTTTACATACAGTTATGGTATTTTGAATATCCAATTTTATTTTAAATATTCTAAATTTATTTATATTTTAACAAAGAATCAAGAAGATTGTTTGAATTGAGATATAAAATTATATTTTATTTTCTTGGTTGTATTAAATCCGATATTTGATTTCTCAATTACCATTTATTGTTCATAGATTCTTTTAACCGTAGGGACGAATTGTAGAAATGAATTTATCGAATGTATCATAAAATATTACTTGATATAAGTACAACATTTTCATCTACCTTTATATCTGAAGTTCTTTATTTAGTTAAAGAAAAAAAAGAGTATGTTGCTACAGAGTATCGCGAACAAAACATGAAAAAAATCTAATAACATTAGTAAACTTTCGTCCAAGAAAGGAATAACCGATATTCCCACAGGCGATTCCATTAATATCCCATATACGATTTATTTATTTATGAGGATTTACGAAAAGTACGTTTTGCGTTTCGCAAAAACATTCATAACAATTTTCCCCCTTGAATATTTGTACTAACTTTGATTCTTGGGATGTAAACTTGAAGCTGTTTTCACTTTCTGTTTATTTTACGTACTTTTGTAACGATTCAAATTATTTACACTGAACGATCTTTCAAAAGACGAAAAAAACAATATACTTTTATGAAATATATTATTACCTTTATTAATCGATTAATTCGGAAGTTACATTGTGGTAATAAATATTGAAGTTGAATTTAATTTTTACTTGGTAAATACCACTTTTCCTTAGAATCTATTATGACATATGTTTTGATACATTCAGCATCATTTTCAGCATATAGTGTATGATAATAATACTGGAATGCATTGAAACACGTGTTACAATAGATTTTAATAAATAGATGCATTTACTTTTTAATTAAAAATAATACACCATCATAAAACGCTGTAAAAATCACTCCCCTTCGCCAAAAACCCAGTTCACCAAAACGCTAAATTAGTTTTAAGTAAGAAAAACAAAATCAGATATTTTTAAGGAGTGAGTTAAGATACATTACGTTTAATAATAAATAATTAAATATTTACACTTTTTTGTTGTTGTTGAAAATATCCTATTTTGGAATCAAGTTTTATTTAAGTATTTGATAAAAAACAAATAAATTTCATTTATAGAAAACGCATTGAATGTGCTTTGAAAGATATTTTGATGAGTATGAAGTCATTTTTGAAAATAAAACGAACGAGATTCTTTCTCTTTGAGTTTAAAATAAATTTTGATCTGAAGCTACACAGGATTCTCTCCGCCAATATTCTGAAAGCAGGATCCATTTTATTCAAAAATTTGAATTTCGATCATAGGATATTACCATAGAAATTAGCCTTAAGTCAGAAGTGGATCTCTCCCGCCAAGTGGAGATAACTAGAACTTTAGGATGCGGCATTAAGTGGTGTAAAGTAGCAGCAGGGATAAGCTTCGAGAGTGGCACCGACTAAAAAGTCTTTATTACGCCGATCAAAGTTTATGATTGTTATCCAAATAGTTGATACGTTTTTACTAGCGGCAGAGCTAACCGATTCACTTGATTGAGCGACGGAAGTATTTATGTCGAATAGGGCAAGATTGATCACATGTTCACAGCCCAGAAGAATATTTACATTTTTTATGCAAACCGCGGGCAATCTATTTGAAAAATTGACATATTTCCAAGCTTTTTAGAAGATATTCAGGAAGTGGGTGTTGGATGAAAAGCTAATAACATTCTTTCAAACCCTTTCTTATTATTCAGGGCTTGGAATAACTGAATACCAGCAAAATTCTTTGGAAAACGAAAAACATGAATGTGAAGGATTTAAGCTGCTACTCGAGATGATTGTATTTAAATAGTGGAATGAAAAGGATGAAGTATCCCTTTGAAGACATTTCTTAAATAAAAGGATTCACTTTTTTTGCCAATGAAACTTAAGGAATCAAAAATTCTTAACGAAATTATCGCATTATTTAGCAAGCCTGTACTTAAATTTCGCAACTACCTACCTTTGTTTAATTTCTTACATACGTATTTGCCCAAAATACATTTCCTCACAAGTTTTACACATTACGATGTAAGTCTTGTAAAATATAAATGCATGTGTAGGAGCAATAAAAAGTGTTAAAGTCTTGCATTTAATTCCAAAATATTCCAAGTACTCAAAATATGAAAGCAAAAATCTCAAAATCATGATGTATTTTGTAGGGATAAGATACATGATATACATCTCAACATAGTTGAAGAGAGTCTGGGTATTTACAGGGTATATGACATTTCATAGGCTGGTTAAGTTATCATTTTATATGTGTGTATCTTGAGTGGTTACTTAACCAACGTATGACAGGTCATAAGCCCTGTAAATACCTAATTAAATTCTCAAAACAAATTAAGTTAAACATATTATATATGTATGACAATAAATCGTAAGAGAAACGCAAATAAAAAAATTGAAAGAAAATGGAATAGATTTTTTTTCGTAAAATTAACAGTAATATCTATCTTATTGATGTACAATATTCTCACCATATTATTAAAAAGTGACGCCTTAAATCTAATTAAAGTTTTCATCTTTAACATTTTATTTTTACGAATTAAAAAAAAAAATTGTCATCAAAAACATCGGCAGAAAGCTGAACGTTACGGAAGTATATGAAATGACCAATAACAAATAGTGATGTCCATTCAACGTTGAGTGATTCCGTATTTTATTCCCACAATTTTTTTCTTATTTTTGAGAAAAAAAAAGTAAATAAATTAATTGAATGTAATGGAGTAAAAACATTTGGCACTTGAATATATTCATAGATATCTATGTATTTTATCAGTATCAATCTTTATCGTTATATTAGCACTTTGAAATGACTTGGAACAGTTAAATATTTTTTAAATTTTATTATTTTGGTAAAATCGAAATATTATTATTATAAACAAATCTTTCCGTCGTGGCGGGTCTAGACTCTACTTTGATATTCTGGTCAGACGAGTTTTAAAATGTCTCCATGTACATAGTAGTGAGTATGTCTGACCTACGTACATTATATACATACACTAAATATATGATCATATGTGTATATATGTACATATGTGGCTCAAACATCGACTTAGCGGAAATCCGCGAAAATGGGAGTTCGCTGTGAGATTTCTACGCTTCTTGCCCTAAAAACTCTTCCAGAAATAGGATTGGTAAATGCCGGGAAGCTTAAATTGGAAAATTCGTTTCAGGAAAAGGGGTTATCCTTTTGGATGGTATTTACGACCACGGTCTAGTCTTTATAAACTTCGCATTATTTTTATTATATATAAAACCATAACGTAAATGGATGTTTCTAACGTGTCTCTTAATTTAAAAAAAGAATAATGACCAAGAATTTACATTATGAAAATTGTTAACGGTTTTTTTTGTAATATTCAAAAAGAAAAAAAAAAAGTATTTAAAAAGAACCCCGTCGACAAGACACATAAGGTGGCTTGATAATAAAAATAATTAAATTTATGAATTATGTTTATGATTTTATAAATGTATGTACCTATACATAAATGATTATGAACGTAAATATTTATTTCAAAATTAAATGAAATATTTTAATAAAAAAACAGTGATTCCTAATAAGCACGATTTTATTATTGTAACAAAGATGTCGATGTTTGTTTTTCAAGAACATAATTTTTTGTATCATCAATCGATCGTATTATAATTGATCACTTCAAATATATCTATAAAAATTTAAACATAATCTACGATTCTACTGATTGTTTTGTGAAAGCTGTTTCTTGTTGTGATGGCATTGTAAAACCGTGTTGCAAAAAGCATATTATTGTTTAAATTATAAAAACTATTTCTAATTGAAGTAATAAATAAAAATCATCTGAACCGTATAAATCTGGATAAAGTTTTCAATATATATAAATTGGATAAGATTTCTAATACTTTGTAGGTTGCCGTCCAATTTGATATATACCATTTATTTTTCATATACATTTCCCTCGAATTTATTTCGGCCTTTCTCTTATTTCAACTTGCTGCTACTATTTCTTTATTTGTTATATCTTTTCTTCCCCTTTTATTTTCTTCATTGTGTCATAATAAACCAAACGAAGTATACAAATAAATAAATTCAATCCTCCGAGCAAGAATGTCATCATTGGTGACCCACAAATTATGATAAAGGACCAGTTAAATTTTCATATGCATATAAAAAAAATTGCGTAAAAATAACGTATCTTTTATTCAACAACGAGCGTGGCGAGGCCTATTTATATTTAAGTATATGTAACTTGTAATTCGTTCTTAAAAATTGTGAAAGTAAATCGTAGTTATATGATTTTTTTCCGTAACAAATTGTGCAAAGTGCTCTGCATTTTATATATCAAAAATAAATTGAATAGAAAAAAAATAATTTTATTCATGAGCGGGTAGAGATTTTTTAATTAATACTGAACCTTTTATTAAAATGTTAACTGTTTATATTTTAACATAAATTTACATGTTTGCGAATTTAATGTCATTTTATTTGCTCTCATTTTATATTCAATAGCTAATAGTTAAATAATTAATTCAATGAAAACATTTTTTCTGTCACTTCACATTTATTCATTTTGCTAAAATTTATTTTGAATGCAATGTAAAAATGATTTTTCAGCGATGATTTCATAGACAACATTTTGAGTGTGTCCAAATACTTGTTCACAAAATCTGTATTATCTCCAATTACAGGAGTTATTTGCATGTTCGTTTCTCATGTGTGTGATTATAATCCAGGATTCGGACCTCACATACTAATATAAGAGTTTCTGCTTAGTAAAAAGTTTCTTTACATCTCACCAATAGATGTCTCTAGTGAAGTTCTAGTGATTTAAGAACAAGGTTTCTAAATTGGTTCATATAAATAGAACTTCTAAGAATTTGAGTAGTGTGATTGTCAATAATGGGTAGAATTGGTGAATGTTACACGTGTGTAAAGTGATCACTTAAACCAGCCTATGATGGTCGTCAGCCCCGTAAATGCCCAGACTTCAATATTCTTCTTCATCTTTGATGAGATGTTAAAAAATAATGATTTAATGGAATAACTGGATTCAATAATATTGAAACTGAATTGAAAAGCTCTTTTAAATACCTTAAATACTTTGAAATTATGAAAAATAACTACGAAAAGTAAATTCATGCAAGATGAAAATAATTCCTTTCCGTTGTTGTGTGCAGAGGCGAGCAGTAATTAATGCAGGAAATTTGAAAAACCGCAGCGTAATTAAAATTATCAGTTTAAGCCTTAAAAGGGATGAATAAAAGTGATTCTTTTATGAAGATGTGCTTTTGGAGCGCATCTTGGATATTCCCTCAGAAAAACCGCGCCAAAGGAGCCAGACCGTCTCGTAGACGTTATGTAATTTTATTAACAAATTAATTACGCGCAATAAAATCTTCGCATCACAATAGCCTTTATTAAATATGAGCATAACGGAAACTTAATTTAATAAACGCGATGAGTTTTAATTACATAATTTTAACAAACTTAAGGGTTTAATGCTAGATTTTATCTTTTAAATTTTTTGAATGTCTCATCCAACACATTCCTGTATTCCTGGTATCATATAAGAAATGTAGGTTTCACATCTAATTTGGCAAGCCAACAATAACCATTTAAATATCAAATATTATCATAGTAAGCAATAATTATTTATTATTCTCAATATTATCATTATTTAAAGAATTTACTTTGTGGTAAGACATATTTACTCATTTATTTTTTCAACAAAAATGTAAGTAATATTAGTATATAACCATTCACCGAGATTTTTATGTCTACCGGTTTCGAGACGTACCCGTCTCTTCGTCAGGATAATCACTACGACAGTATGCAAACAATACTACCCTTCACTACCAAAGCACTATTTACACACTTAAAACTACAGAAAATGTTTAACACACGCAATTTTTGGTCGACCCGAATACCAATATGCAGGTAGTGAAATGTAGTATTGTTTTCATGCTGTGGTAGTGATTGTCCTGACGAAGATACGGGTACGTCTCAAAACCGAAGAAAGAAAAATCTCGGTGAGTGGTGAAATACTAATATTACTTACATTTTTGTAAAAAAATAAATAAGTTATAAATATTTATTTTCATAATTGCCAGGGTTATTAATGTAAGACGTGTAATGAAGTTTTTAGTTTCGTTTGAAGTTTATCGTTTCCCATGTGATTTTTCACTATAATATATATTTAATTATATTGTGGACTGGTAGTTGAAGCGCTGGACTCATTATAATCAACGATCAAAATAATACTGCTTCAATACTTTTCAGTGCCCTATGCACTATTGAATACAAGTAAATGTTAAAAGATAAAGAAGTATGAAAATACTAAGAGGAGAGGTTCCTGATAAATTAATCTGGATCGATGCTTTGCAGTGCCCTACGCACAATTGGGTGTAATTTAAGGTAAAAAGCAAAATAATAAGTTGAGAGATTCCTAAAAAATAACTTGCATAAAGAATATTCTCTAGAATTTGTCTGACTTCCCACTTTCCTTGAATCGTGATCCATAATTATAGATGCGTCGGTCGAGTTCATAAACGGGCAAATCCAAAAATACTTTTGCTTATAAAGCTCGCCGTTAACGAGAAAATTAAAAATATAATCGTTTGCACTGCGAGAAGTACGGTTCACCATCTTTTAATTAAGCCACGGTTGTACGTGAAGGCCGCGAGTCCCGGTCTTTCGCGTTACGTATTTACGAGCGGCCAAATACCCCGGGAAAGTGCCGGGATTGGGGAGCGCATCCGCGAGCGGAGAACTCGCCGCCGGGGTAATAAATTATCTCCCATCGGGTTAACTAAGGTTACATTACGAAACAAGTCGTGAAAATGGAATGTGCTCTCAAATTAAGGCAACCCAAATGGGCGCTGTGGCGTATTTTTAACTCTCGAGTCGTGTGGCTGATTGCTTCGGTCAGATATTGAAAATAATGCTTACGACTAATTTTTTATTGTTTTTAAAATAATTCAGTTTTGAATGCTGACAACGTAAAGGATTTTTCTTTTTAACGGTGAACCCAAATAAATATATGTATCGCCCCTATAAGAAGAAATACATGGAAAAAAAGGCTTTCGTGTTTTTCTTTGTAGTTAAAAAAAGTCTCATTTCCTTTTAAATACGATAAAAATATCTAAAACATGAATTTATAATTTAATTGATATTATGTATTTTATTAATATTTAACGAAAAAAAAAAGATTAGCGAAAGAACGATTGATGTTTACATATCGTAGTCGTACAGGAGAAAGTGACCAACTAACAGAACGTAATATGTTCAGCAGGGCCATTTAAGTCACTTTTACTTGGCAAGAAAATAAACATCGATGCAGTTAGTCATTTTTAACAAGTCAATATATTATACTTCCAAGTTAAAAATCGCTTTGGGATTTTTTCAGGGCTATATTAAGCTAGTAAGATATCAAATAAACAATGATCACGTTTTTGTAAATAAATGCACTTGGTCACTTTTTCCTGTATGACTACGATATACTAAACTAGGAAAGAATATTTTTTGTTAATCATTAATTTCTCGTTTAAGTAATGAATTTCAAATTTTTTATTTATTAGAACATAGTTATTTCATTAATTGGTTTAAAAACATATTTAATTTAATTTGAATTTGAATACATAATAATATATTTGGTAGGAATTGAATATCATATGATGATGTTAAGAACATGTAGTTTTTTTTAAATCATTTAATCAAAAACAAGAAGTAAGAAAGTGAGTTGAATTTAATTTAGTATTTTGAAAGTTTAAAGGGAGACTGAAACATAATTTTCAGTAGAAATAAAAAGAAAATTGACAAAACAATATACATATATTTATGTATATTTTCATGTGACATATTTTATAAGAACATATAGGCATTTGCCATTAAATAAAAAACAAGAAGTAAGAAAGTGATAAGTTGAATAAAGTTAAGTATTTAAAAAGTTCAAAGGGAGACTGAATCATAATTTTCAGCAGAAATAAAATGAAAATTGTTAAAAAAATAGATATTAATGTATATTTCCATGTGACATTTTTTTTGGCAAAGCACCCAAAATTGAGTTATGCATAACCATTTGATATATTATAACATAATGGTTTTCAAAAATATATTTAAAATATCCAAGTTAATTTTTGAGGAAACATTTTTTCTTCGAAGTATAAAGACTGTAGGCGATCTAAACTAGACTAGAGCTTATTTGTATAAGAAACCTCCATCTGGAAGGCTCCGCGTAGTACGACTGCAAAGAGGGGAAACAATAGAGCATCTCACCAGCTGTATATCGTATAGCCAGCGGCCGACCTCATGACAGCAGAGAGACCAGCCGTCGAGGTAGCCAGCTTTAAAATAATTGATGGCCCTATATGCGGCATTAAAACTTTTATCGACATTACTTTTTACATCTTTATTTCAACTTAGTTTTCTGTAGGGCATCGTATACCATTCTTGGATTTACATCATTTAAACTACTATACGGCGATTTACCCGCCGAATATGGGTTTTAAAAAATCATATAAGTTGAGTAGAAGAGGCTATTCCGACTCTTATTAAGACTTTTATTATCACTCGAAATGATTCAGTGGAAGGGTATAAATTTCAGTTATCACCTAACATTACCGATCCCACCCTCAACCCTCTTAGGTCCAGTTGTTCAACGAGTAGTAAATTTTATCTGACAGTTATGGCCACAGGAATTTTGTAGTTTTGGTACGAGTTTATGATTAATCTTTCATACAAGCGAACTAATGAATCGTTTAAATATTTCACAATGTATATATTTTTTGTCAATATTCATTACATTTACAAACCAATCATTTACCTCGAAAATAAATAATAATCGGGAAAAAAGCATATTGATGCATATTATTTTATTTTTGTTTTAAATTTAACTGATAATACCACTTTGACTTAAAATTTACAGTTATAAATTAATTTTCAAACACCGTAAATAAATTTCATGTCAGTCGCAAAGACAATTATAATTTATTATTTTTGTTTCACGCTAATTTAATATTAATATACATACCAACTTTAAAAACGTTTAAATGTATTTTCATGTCACGTTTTTCAATTATAACTAAAATATATAGTTTCTGTAAGAAACTTAGATTAAAATTTAAGATAGATTTCTTACATTAAAGATGTGAAAAGAGGGATGGTTAAAAAAGGGTGTCGAGTTATGAATAATTAAGTAGTGTATTTTTTTACCTTAATAGCCATCATACTTTGAGTACGTCACACACAAGCGTTAGTTATAATTATATACGAAATTTTGAGTGAGTCCAAATACTTGTTCACAAATCTAGATTATCTCCAATTACATAAAATTGAAAATGATATTTTCTGGCGTTTCTCATGTATGTGATTATAATCCAGGATTCGGACCTCACATTCTAATATAAGAGTTTCTGCTCAGTAAAAAGCTTCTTTTCATCTCACCAATAGGTGTCTCTAGTGAAGTTTTAGTGATTCAAGAATGATGTTTCAAAATCGGTTCATATATATATAACTTCCAAGAATTTGAGTAGTGTGGTTGTCAATAATGGGTAGAATTGGTGATTGTTACACATGTGTAAAGTAATTACTTAACCAGCTTATGACGGTCGTCAGCCCCGTAAATGTCCAGACTTCCATATTCTTCTTTATCTTTGATGAGTGGTCAAAAAATAATAATTACATACAGTTATCATTTGTGTATGTAATAATCAAAGAGAAGTTGAAATCACCTCAACCCAACATATGATATAGTAGTATAAACCTCCCCGGCTCTATTCAATATTGTCGTTTTGGGTTTGACAACCACTTATTTCATTCTCATTATCAATCTTCATTCAATCATTATATTCCTTCATAGCATTAAACGACCTAATAATGAATCATTCCACATAAAGTCAGCAAAATAAAAAATTCAAAGCTCCTTTTGCCACCTCATAATACCGAAAATTTATCGTTTGCCTTCAATAACAATTTGCTTAATGTTGCGAATTTACTGTGAACCTGTATAGGAATAATTCAAACGAATTTGTTTATTTCTTAAATTTATTTTTATGATTGCACAACCACTTTTACAATGTTTTCTGATGTTCTAGTTCTAGAGCGTAGATAATCAAATTGATCACTGTTTTATTTTTATGATCAGCCTGCACGGAAAAAATGAGGATTCAGAATGCGCGATAAACTTAGAAGATATAATATCTTTATTTGAGTAAACGAATGCTTTCGATAATTTTCTCAATTTCCGTACAACAAACTACAGATAGAAAAAAATTGAATTAACTAACTAACTTACTAACTAACTAACCATCACGCCGCTTCCCCGCAGGGGTAGGCAGAGAGAATAGAGCGCCACACCACTCTATCCTTGCAAACATTCTTCCACGTTCATGCATCTCCTCATACATACCCGCCGATTGTTACGACTCCTAACCTGACCACTTTCAAGTATTTGGCATACCTGATCGTGCCATGTTTTTTTCGGTCTTCCTCTGCTTCTTTTCCCGCTAACATTCGCCTCATAAATTTGTTTTACCGTTCTTTCCTCACTCATTCGTTCTACATGTCCAAACCATCTCAACACACGTTTCTTAATTTTATCGATAATGCTTATCTCAGCTTTGCATTCCTTCTTTATTTCACTATTCGTACATCTATCATACATCGTTTTGTCGCACATTCTTCTGAGAGATCGCATTTCGACTGCATTCAGTCTACTTTCATCCTTTTTTTGCCAACTCCATGTTTCACTTCCATACATTAGAGTTGGAACCAGGACTCCGTTGTGCACTGCCAGTTTAGCTTCCGCTGATAGGTTTTTATTTGCTATAACTGATTTCAGTGCGCCATTAACTTTGTTCCCAGCATTCACTCTCCTTTCTAAGTCTTTATCAATCTTGCCATCCCTAGAAAACATACTACCCAAATACACGAAATCATCTACCTGTTTCAAAATCTCTCCGTTTACCAATATTTCACATTCAGATCTGCATTCTTCTCTTTCAAAAACCATAATCTTGGATTTGCTAACATTCATCAATAAATCACTTTATCAATAAATCACTTAAAAAAAATTGAATTCATGAATGAATATCTGCGATATATATTATACTGTTAAAAAAAGTTACTGAAAAAGTACGAAATGAAGTTCGAATAATTATTCTACGTATTTGAGAATAAGATTTATTTTTATTTTTTAAAAGCTTTTGTTAAATATGTTTTTTATGAAGAAATCCTTCAAGCCTTTCTTGATCCAAGGGCTAAATTTTCTCAGAATTCCTCTCATAAACTATTGTGCTTTTATCATATAATATATAATAACGGTATGTTGACTCTTTCATAAAGGTATATTTTTAATAAACATTTTGTTATATAATGCGTTTAAGAAAGCGCGAAGTAGTCGTTTTCTTTTCATAGATAAAATTTTTCTTGGAATAAAAATGAAGCAGTTTTTTTAATTTATTTTTTTATAATGTTATTTCTTTCACTTTAAATAAAACAGTAATAAACAAAAGTTTACGTAATATTAACGTTCAAAACATTTACCGTGTATGTTCGTTTTTTGTCCGTTTTTTTATGATTGACAAAATCGAATGGTTTTAATTACCTTATTTTCTGATTTTTTCCTTTTAATTTACTATTAATGCTCTTGATAAATAGGATACCTATTAAATATAAATCATTCTCAAAGATCTGTTCTCTTAAATCTTAAATCTCTGACAAAATCATAATTGTCATTTCCATTAAAAATACTTTCGGTTTGCTACGAGTGTATATATTCCTAAAATAATAAAAAAAAATGGTTCTTTTATCATATTATTCATATGTTGTTTTAAGTAAAACAAATACAAATTTAAAATCAGAAAGTCTCTTGTTAAGGTATCTTTTCAAATAAAATTTATTTTGTATAAACCATAATTAGATTGACCGTAAAACAGAATAATTGGCATTTAAAATAAAAAAAACCTCGTATTTTCGAGAAAATGTTTCGAGGCTGTAAAACAATAACGTTAAATATTATTTTAATCTCCGAGATTCGATTTAGATTCTCCCTTTCAAAGAACGAAATCTAATAAACGATAAACGATTCGATTCCGAATTCTCGGAACGGCATATTAAATCAAACCGATTGTTCCGAGTCATATCAAACTATATTTTACAGAGACAAAAGCCAAGCGTCTTTATGTGTGTTCGTAAATGGAGTCCGGATTGGGGAGGGGGTGATTTATATATTCGCATTATAGACCGCATTAAAATGGGGCGTTCTAACAGATAGTATTTTTACACCGGTTCGCAGAATTTGGTCTCCAATTCTCCAATTCTAAGACCGCTATTATATAATAAGTCGTGGTATGGCGACGTCCCGTTGTTTAAAGGCTCAGTTAACTGCCAACTAGCGGAATAAGTTCTAAATTCCTACCACGTAATCTGACGATCCGCTTTTACTGGAGTTTGTAAACCGAGCAAAAGAAGACGCTCAATTTCTCTAAACCATTAGTTTCCCAATGCTCCACGGTCGATATAAATAATTCACCGTGTTTTCTACTTTATTCTATACACATATAAAAATGGGGTGTTTCACACGTCAAATAATAAAATATTGAAAAATATAATAATTTCACAGTGTAGTGTTATTTTCATTTCGGTTAATTTTGGTTAATGCAGGTTAATTTTTTTTATTTAAAATGTTTTTTTTACATATCTATGAATTTAATCCTAATTTATTAATTATTAACGCTACAAACACAGTTAATGGTGCACTGAAATCACATAAAGCAAATAAAAACCAGCAAACGTTAAATTGGCAGTTCACAACAGAGTCCTAGTTCCAAACCTAATGTAAGAAGGTAAATCATGGAGTTGGCAAAAAAGGATGAAAGTAGACTAAGTGCAGTCGAAATGCGATCCCTCAGACGAATTTGCGGCAACCATAGAGTTAGCAAAAGAAGGATGAAAGTAGACCAAATGCAGTTGAAATGCATTTGGTCTACTTTCTGTATATATATATAATTTACTATATATGTATATATATACATATATGCACTACTTATCACCCCATAAATTGATGCATACATGTGGATTTGTGAAAGAGAAGCGGTAAAAAAGGATTATATGTACAAAGTGGATTTTTAAAATAAGTATATATTCTGATTATTAATAATAAATTATGACATAATGGTTTTTTGGCATACTTTGAGGCACATTTTATAAACTTTATAAAATAAAACAACTTTGTTTTATATATATATATATATAAATATATATATTTATATATATATATATATATATATATATATATATATATATATATATATATATATATATATATATATATATATAATATATATATATATATATATATATATATATATATATATATATATATATATATATATATATATATATATATATATATATATATATATATATATATATATATATATATATATATATATATATATATATATATATATATATATATATATATATATATATATATATATATATATATATATATATATGTATATATATATATATATATATATATATATATATATATATATATATATATATATACATATATATGTACATACATAAAAAGCGGTTAAAACAAAGTTGTTTTATTTTATAAAGTTTTTTGGATTATTTTCACTATCGTAATTCTTTGAATGAGACGTAATAAAAAACGTTATGTTTAAAAAAACTGAGCTTTCCATTTTTGCCGATCCATGCTTAGTACAAACTCAATTTACTAGGAATGGATTCAGACTGAATCCTTTTCAGAAATCTGTTTCGAAGGCTCAACACTAACTTCGTATAGCGGAGGCCTCTGATCGAATCACCGTACAAATAAAATTGGCAGCATTTTTTCTAATGTGCAAAGTTGGAGCATGAAAGCAAATCGACCGATCGGAAATCCAAGCTCTTTATTCCGTTTCCTGTGTACTTGAGAGCCAACACTGGCGCGTGTGAAAAGATTCAATTCCGGAAAACGCTCTAGTTAAAAAATATTTTGCGCGCTTTTGCTGAAAGGTCTTTTCAGGATTGATTCAATAAGTCAGGCTCTTTGCAATATACCATGAATTGACTGACGGAACATGAACTGAACACATACTCGGGTTTTGCTTCCCAGTTTTAGACACGTATGTAGGAACATATCGGTGGTTATTGAAATTTTATTTTGAAACCTTTCTTATGATGCGATATGTATTACACATCGCTCAGTCCTTTCAACAACGTCATATATAAAAAAAAAAAAATTTTTCAGCAGATTGTCTTTAAAGTTAAAATAAAATGAACTGTATTAAAAATAAATATCAAGGTACTTTTAACTGTTAACTGAACTTTTAACTGTGCAATTAGGTAAAACCTGAATGTTTTTTCTCCATTTGCAAAATATTTTGTGTATTTAAAAAAATTAAACAATACTGTTTTTTTCAGATTTTAACGTAATTTTCTGTAATATCATTACTCAGACTTGTCAAATTGATATATAAATCTCGTTTTACGTTTATAACTTAAATATTATTAAACACATACTCGAGGGAGACTAGATAAAAATTTTGTGGTATATAGAAAACAAGGCTGTGGCTTAGAGCCACGGTTTTCTTCATCATCATTATTTTCTTCTTAGTATGCTTCATCGTCAGTTTTTAAGAGGGATTAATTAGCCTCCTGAGATGTTGATTTCCAGCTGTCAATCCATCTTTTTGGTGGTCTGGCCGGGAGTCATCTACCTAACTGTACTTACCGAATGCGATTTGCAGGAGTCAGGGTAGTTCCGTTCTCCAGACTTCTTCGATCTCGCATATTTCTCTTATCCTTGTGTTTCTAATTAAATCTCGTTGACTTCTGCCAAATATGCTCTTTAGAGTCTTCATTTCTGATACTTTTAGCGAATTTTTTGTTATTGCAGTGTCCGCTCTGAATAGATCCCAAATTTCATGATTAGTCGCCAAGAGGTTTTTTTTATTTATATTCTTACACGATTGTGATAAATGTTTTAATTCATAAATATATTCTGTTTAATTTTTTTTTCTCAAAATCTAAAGAAAAAAATCTTGGTCTCCACGCGTATTTTTTGGTTTTGAAGATATAATCCTCACGCGTTTAATAAAAATCTAGGTCACTTTTCTTTTTCGACCCCTCGATAAAATGTTCAGAAATTACATCGTTTTATCCTTGCGTGACGCTTCAATATTTAGGTTTTCTGATAATAGAAATACAAAAGAGAAAATATTAGGATACAAACTGATAGCTTTCAGAAAATACCTGTATTATGTACCTGAAAATTGCGAAAAAAGTGCTTTTTCATGTAGGTAGTGTTTATATATGAAATATCGATTTGGCCGTCCTCTTCAGTATGTTCATTTAAACTTTGCAAGGATAAATATTCGATTTAATAATTGTTGGATGATTTTTATAAAATGATATTGAGAACATTAGTTTGCTGGTATATCCGTGAAATTATATTATATGAGTTAAACAGGTAATTTTTCTCATCATCGATTTCATTAAAAGTTCTAGAACGTATATATTATTCTATGAATGACAAGATGATTTGGATTTAACTTTGATTTGAAAAGGAAAACAAATTTACTTTAATTGAAATACATGAAATATTTTAACAGTTATTAAATACTTTCAATTCCTTTATAAAATAAAAGTACTTTGATTTTAACCATTTTTTATTGGTATTTTTCTCCAACCGGTTTCGACAAAAACTTTGTCACCATCAGGGTTAAACACGTGCTGTTTAGCCCTTACGATAACAAGGTTCTTGTCAAAGCCAGTTGGAGAAAAATATCAATAAAAAACGGTAAAAAACAAAGTAATTTTATTTTATAAAGTCAATAAAATGTGCCACAAAGTATCCACGAAAAACATTCATGAAACTTTCTATTCCTGTTGTGATATTTACGAGTATATTTATTTTAAAAATAATTAATAAAACACCGTATTTTTGCGCTGAAATGACTTATAACTATTTATTTTAAAATACATTTATTTCGAAAAATAATTAACGTAATTTTGATGTATCGAAATCCAATTATACTTTATAATAATCAAATTATAATCAATTTTCAAATACTAAAAATATGTCATTTTTTACTTATCTCTCCTTCTCTATGAACTATAAATAATCCATGCGTGGATGGTATCGTTAAATAAGCAAAGTACCGATGAGATTGTTTGAAACATGTGCGGGTTGTATCGTAAACCCGGAATACTTGTAACATTGAGGCACGTGTTGGCCACAAAATATTTTTATGTCCACGCGGCGCAGGTTTGGGCCGAGTTTGATGTCAATTTAGTACTCCCCTTAACTTTGTCAGTTTTGATGTAGGTATCGAGGAAAAATGGGGAAAACTTTCAAACGATTTTTTTATCGGCAAGGTAGGGATTTTTTCCCCCTTTCGGACCCTTAATCGCACTTCAAAATATATACGGGATTGGATTAGTGCAAGGTTATTGTGATCGTAATTTACATTAATGTTCACCTCCATAATGTAGTAGTTAGCGTACTGGCCTATCATACTGGGGGTTTCAGGTTTGATTCCCAGAGAAAATAAAATAAAAATATGTGTTTTTTCACTCTAGTATATGTACTATTAATTATTACCTTGGAACGGTACCTAAAGCGCAAGACTGATCATCTTACCTTTTTTAATAAACGATCGAATAAACATTACATCAATTTAATGCAGTGCCCTATGCACCATAGGGTGTGGATAAGGGTCAGTAGTAGTAATTTACATGATATTATGCTGAACTGCCTTCGGCTTAAGCCAGTCCAGGGTTACATCATAACATTAATTTATTATTTCGGCATTTACTTTCTGGTATGACTTTACAAATAAATCATTTGTGTTTTTACCACATGCGTATTATATTTTGTTACGAAAAGTTTTAGAAGAAACATTCAATGATTAAACCGAGTTTCATTTAAAGTCCAAGTAATGAATAACGTGGAAATAAAAAAAAAACTTAAATTCTAATAATCATTGCATAAATAGTATATTAATTCAAAATTACCACCTGTTTTCTATGTTTTCGTTATACCCAATCCCACCCCTACTTACCCTTTTCCCTCCCTATATTATAGAAAATATCATACAAATATTAAATAATTACCAACTGAAGCGATATAAACCTTCATCTCTATTGCTTCCGAATTATCAAAATTCAATATAACTCGAAGCTTAATTTTTATACTCTTGTCAATATCTGATACCCGAATTAAACATTACGACTTCGATTAGAAATTTTAGATAGTTGGTTATCATAGTTTCCTTACAATATTAAGTTTCATGGCCTGAGGTAAAGGCTGTGTCAATCTTAACTTACTGTCAAGTGAACTGTGAAATCCGAAAATGTTCGACAAATTATTCGTTAACTTTAGTTTCTCAATTGATATAATTAAATTTAATATGTACATAATACAAGTCATCTTACAAAGTGGTTTATTATTTGGCTAAGTGGGTCACAAAAGGCAATAATTTCGTAGCAGGTCTCTTCGTGTTATAATTTATACAAGTGCGATCAGTTATCAGCTGTTAATAATTCATCATGTTGAAATTTCATAATTACACATTGATAAGTATATATTCACATACTTATTAATGTGTAATTATGAAATTAAATAGTGGATTTTCTTATTATGGTAAGGTATTTAATTTTTTAAAAAAAAAGATGGAATCAAAACAATACTAACTAAATGTTTCATTTCACAATACGTGTAAAGCCATAAAGATATTAAAATATTACAATTATTTCATTACTATGTCACAGTAAATTTTAAGAAAAAGTTGTATTGTATTTACTAAGTAAAACATTAATCATCAATATTACAATAATATTAAAACAATACAAAATAACACAATGACAACAAAAGGACAGTAGCTGTAAAGCAGTCTGCCATAGGCTATGTTTACTTTTGCGTGTAATACCGTTATGTTCAACAGATGGTAGTGCCATTGGAAAAAAAAATCTGTCATGGGAAAAACATGGCTTTTACATCTTGAAAATAAATCAACGTATTCAAATCCAACATGTATCAAATTCAATATGTGTCTAAATTTGAAAACAGTTGATGAATAATTTAGGAAGATTGAAGGTTTTGAACGGTTTTTAAATTTATTTATTTCATATAAATATACATTTTTTACTTTAAGAATTATGGTTATTTAGGCATGGCCTGTGTTGAGCCGAAATATATGTTAATACAATTTTTTATTTTAATTATTATTTGTTTTATTCTTTTATTATTTGATTAAATACAAAAGAAAGAAAAACAATTTATAGAAAAAAGATTTTATAATAAAATAATTATACCTGGACTTAATTAATTCACTTTCTATCTTGTCCCTTCCAACGAGAAGCAACTATCGACAGACACTGTTCTTAAAGACATGATCACTACTGGAAATCTTAATGGTTTCGGGAATGGCTAGTTTTCCATGAATCACTTTGAAATATGTATCGTACGTTAGTAAACATATAATATTTTTTCAGGATTGTTCTTGGACTAAAATTTCAAGAAATGTTGATTTCCGTTTTAAAATTTTTAGATGAAAGATTCTTAAATGTTAACTTTATTTGTATTAATAAAATATGTTCAATTACATTATTCGTAAGTTTATTTTGTAAAATTATAAATTCTGAAAATCAAACCCATGTAAAATGTAAGAACAGCCATGTATAAGTTTGGTTACATAGGAAAGTAACTCAACCATTCATGTATGTTAAAAGGTCTGCTTCAAGGGTTGAATTCGTTACCAAGTAATTTCTACAAACTTCCTAAAGTAAGCCGTTATAGCGTAGTTTAACAGGTATTACCCAAACAATAATCAACTGAAACATTTACCTCAATGCTTCCAGACGAACAATTCGATTACATATCTCTTTCTTTATATCGTCGACTCGCTTATTACTAGAAACAAAAACTTCATATATTTCGGCGTTCTATAATGGTCCGTTAAATGGTTAAGTTGGTTGTTTTTCCTTTTGGTAATTGGATTGCCACTACGAAAGAAGCTACATTCTATTTTATGCTGTGTCTTTAGTACGCCTTTTTCTCCAAACTACGAACCTTTGAACTCTAACAAAACTTCGAGGAAAAATAACTTTTTACGAAATATGGCTCTTTGTAGGTAAATGAGGAAAAGCAACTTTCTAAATAAATAAACTAAATTTGTATTTCTGAGGATCAATCAAGTAAAAACGGTTTCAAATTAAAATGAAGGTATGATAAAGCACAAGTTTAATAAACTGAATAAAAACATGTTTCAGTATACTGGGGCTCAGAAATTTCATTTCAAATACCCATTAAAAGTTACAAATTTCGTATTTCCATAATTCATACACATATTAGTGATATTTGCTTTTGGTTATTTTGCTTTTATATTTGTTTGTTGGATTTCGTAATAGTATTTCCATGAACATTTGTGAATTGAAGACAGAAAATAATACGATTAAACAAATCATCATTTACAGATATTAATGTAATAGTTAGATACTATTATTCACTATTCAAGCAGTGTAACAGGGAGATAATGAAAAATATAAATTTGAAACAAAAAGTCTTCCAACCCCTATCCTCACCTTATAGTGCATAGGGCATTGCATCGGGCCATGAAAGTATTAATTAAGTCATTAGTTAAATGAATTTCACCACTACCTATCTACGCTACCGTTTTGGAGACCTCCAGGTTCGAATCCCAAATTTGTCAAAATAAATATATGTGGGTTTTCACTCCAATATTTATTAAATATACCTTTGGGGTCCATCACTATCTTAATCGTTATCTAAGTAGGTTACTTTCTTTAAATTTAAACGTGAAGATTTATGTCCAGATAACACTGTTTTTATATGATGAAGTGCCCTATGCACCATTGGATGCGGATAAGGGGTTGAAGAAGAAGAAAATTTAAAAAAGTTAAATAAGATTTTAATTTATGTGTTAATTGTTAAATCAAACACAGATATTTTAAAACACATATACACAATATTAAATTTATGTGTTCTTGAACAATAAAATACAAATAAGTAGATTAAAAAAATCTGTGTTTGATTTAAAAATTAAAACATAAATTACAATGGAGTTCTACAAATTAAACGCCAAATCCATTAATAAGATTTTGTTACTTGACTGAATCGGATACATTTGTGAAATAAATCTTATCTACATTTGGATAATATCAGTACACAACGAATGGAAGTCGACGTTCTATATTGAGGAAGATAAATGTTATCCCAATCGACATTTCTAGCGGGAACCGCGTCATCGAGAAATATCGCATTTCCGCAAACTATATAAGGTTGTACCGTGTAGGGTTTACGGGGATTTATTTTCCGCTCTCGGCTGGTATTACAGGGATCTGCTGCACCGTTCCTATCTATGCAAGGTGTGGGTAAAAAATGTGCTCATGACGCCTGGACACCGATTTACATCCGGTCGACGTCATTTCTAGGACGCTAAACTCGCACTAAAGATGACATAGGGTGTTCCATTTAAATGTTTACAGCATTTTATTGATTTATGTTTTAACTAACTAACTAACTAACTAACCATCACACCGCTTCTGAATAGAACGCCACACCACTCTGTCTTTGCAAACATTCTTCGCCTCTTCCACGTTCATGCATCTCCTCATACATACCTGCCAATTGTTACGACTTCTAACCTGACCACTTTCAAGTATTTGGCATACCTGATCGTACCATGTTTTTCTCGGTCTTCCTCTGCTCCTTTTTTCACTTACATTGGCCTCATAAATTTGTTTTACCGTTCTTTCTTCACTCATTTGTTCTACATGTCCAAACCATCTCAAAACACCTTTCTTAATTTTATCAATAATGCTTATCTCAGCTTTGCATTCCTTCCTTATTTCACTGTTCACACATCTATCATACATCGTTTTGTCGCACATTCTTCTGAGAGACCTCATTTCGACTGCATTCAGTCTACTTTCATCCTTCTTCAATTCTTCAAGCCCTCATCCGCACCCGATGGTGCATAATGCACTGCATCATATAAACGCAATGTTATCTTGATCATTAATTAACATATGAAAAAAGGCGATCAGCCCTCCGCTCCAGGTACCAGCCCAGGGTAGTATTAAATAAATATTAGATTATAAAATTACTAATATTTATTTTCCCTGGGAATCACACCCGAGACCTCCAGAACGGTAGCTTAATACGCTTACCATTGCACCACGAAGACGGACAAAACATATTTTAACAATATTAATTAATTAACTTATTAACTAACTAAATATAATATTAATTAATATAATATTTTAACAACCTTTATATTATTTATTATATCGGACTCTGGATTTTTTACCCTATTGATAAAATGTCAATTTTAAAGGTGTTTCAACTTGATATGAAACATGTAGCATTATTCCCTTTTTATGAAAGAAGATAGAAGTCTAAGCATCCAAGTTTTTGAGGTTCTATATTCCTCTAACCTTTTCGGCCCTCCACTTCTTGAAGAAGTTGGTATCGTTTATGTTTCGGCCCCCTACTTCTTGAAGAAGTTGGTATCGTTTATGTTTCGGCCCTCTACTTCTTGAAGAAGTTGTTATCGTTTATGTTTCGGCCCTCTACTTCTTGAAGAAGTTGGTATCGTTTATGTTTCGGCCCTCTACTTCTTGAAGAAGTTGGTATCGTTTATGTTTCGGCCCTCTACTTCTTGAAGAAGTTGGTATCGTTTATGTTTCGGCCCTCCACTTCTTGAAGAAGTTGGTATCGTTTATGTTTCGGCCCTCTACTTCTTGAAGAAGTTGGTATCGTTTATGTTTCGGCCCTCCACTTCTTGAAGAAGTTGGTATCGTTTATGTTTCGGCCCTCCACTTCTTGAAGAAGTTGGTATCGTTTATGTTTCGGCCCTCCACTTCTTGAAGAAGTTGGTATCGTTTATGTTTCGGCCCTCCACTTCTTGAAGAAGTTGGTATCGTTTATGTTTCAATGTGCGTCCACGAAACTTTAGTTTCCTTCGCTTGATGGTCGTCAATAATTTTTATGTTTATCCGACTCTATCAAGCGTTTATCTCTTGATTCATTACTCGATCTGTCGAAAATAATGTTTTCACTTTCATTATTAGAGCCACACTTTTATGTACTTTATATTTTTGTATCGTCGTACTTACGAATTCCGGGACTCATTTCCATAAAATATTTATAGTCAAAAACATGCATCGTTAAATATTTTCTTATCATTAGTGAATACAATTTATAAGAATTCAAATTTATAGCAATATCCATAAAATCCATAAAATGTTTAAAATCAAAAATGTTATTTTATATTTTTTTTGAATGCGTCAATTTTTTTGGTCATAATATTTTCTGATTCTCCTATAGTTTCAACGGAGTCTCGGAGTCTCTTTTTCGCGTCGCATTGCCCACTCTTTGTCCGCTAGAATAAGTTTTGGCATATGTTATTTTCTCCCTCATGGTCCCTATTTTACCCGACTGGAGAGGTTATTTGTTTTAATAAGGACTTTTATCATGGATCTGACATTCTTGTTCGTGTAATAGAGCCACGGATATGTTTTAAAAACATGTTTGTGGCGTGGTCACACGATCTTCATGTAAAATGCAGTGTTTTTATCTTTTTCTACATATGTATTCTGCATATTTGTTTGGACAATTCGAAACCATTTTATTTAACAGAACTAGAATGAAACTA
>NW_028280766.1:2007500-2023887 GCF_059751285.1 Brachycentrus maculatus
TATATATATATATATATATATATATATATATATATATATATATATATATATATATATATATAAAAGTAGAATTCAATCAAGTTTAATTTTGTATATATTACAGAAAAACTCATTTTTCTGTAATATATCCAAAAAAATGTTTTAGAATTTAATAAACCCGATGATGACAAGGTTATTGTCAAAACTGATAGGTTAAAGAGTACTTATAATAAAAAAAGTGGTTAAAACAAAGTTGTTCAATTTTATTTTATAAGTTTAAAAAAAAACTTAGTTGTAACACCATTGGAAGTAAATGTGAGCATATTTTATTTAAAGTGAGTTTGACAAACAAATTTATCACCGATAATTCACTTTTGAAGTTTATTCTCTTGAAATTTTATGTACAGAATGAAGAATATGCTTCATTACAAAAAGGAGAATGATCGATAGCGACGTATTCTTTATCTCCGGACCGCATATTTTTCTCATTACATCATTAGCATTTTAAGAGATGCCGAGGGAAAAGCTCGAACTAGGCACAAAGAAAGATGTCAGCTTTCTAAATTATTTATTTTTATCAGAAAATCAGATCAGTAAGTTTTATGAAAAATTGTACAGCTTTTTTGTTTCTTTGGAAAACAAAAGGCAGAGATTTTGAACGTGATAAAAATCCATACATTAAATAATAATTTTAGATTTAAAAATATATTCTTTCAACGTTCGTCGATATTAAATCAAAATTTTCAAACCCTTATCCACACCCTAATGGTGCATAGGGCACTGCATCATATATTTTGAACGTGATAATAATCTATACATTAAATAATAATTTTAGATTTAAAAATATATTCTTTCAACGTTCGTCAATATGAAATGAAAATTTTCAAACCCTTATCCACACCCTAATGGTGCATAGGGCACTGCAACATATATTTTGAACGTGATACTAATCTATACATTAAATAATAATTAGATTTAAAAATATATTCTTTCAACGTTCGTCGATATTTAATGAAAATTTTCAAACCCTTATTCGCACCCTAATGGTGCACAGGGCTCTGCATCATATAGACGCAGTGTTATCTAGATTGTTAATATATGAACGAAAAATGCATTGCGTGTGGAATTTATCAAATACATTGTTTTAATTAGTTGACTGAATTATATATATAGTCCGCCTCCAAAGTTTAGTGGTAAGCACATTTAGATTTTATACAGTAGGAACCGGGTTTGATTCCCAAGGGAGCCAAAGTTAATACTTGTCTTTTGCATTTTTATACGTATTTTATGTTACCCTGGAATGGTACCTGAAACGCAGGACTGATCACCTTGCCTTCGTAAATACGAGATCAAATAAACATTGCGACAATTTGATGCAGTACTCTATGCACCAGTGGGTCCTCATGAGAGTCAGTAGTATGGCAACTTATATAATAACATTTTGAGTGTGTCCAAGTACTTGTTCACGTATCTGGATAATATCAAATAAGGAGTTATTTTTAATTTTTTAATGACATTTCAACACAGATGGAGTAGAATATAAAAATCTGGGCATTTACTTGAACCAGCCCATGACGGGTGTAAGCCCCGTAAATGCCCCGACTTCCATATTTTTCTTCATCTATGGTGAGATTTATTTATTTATTTATTAATTGAACGGCTAAAGCCTTTAACATAATACACATATACAGTAACTAATATAAAAATACACTAATGAATACACTAATAGAGAAACAAAAAGTCTTAAAATAAATAGTCTTTTGACATAACACATAGAAAACACTGGTAAATACACGTCTCCTTCACACACTATAAGCGAGCAGCAAGAGAGAGAGTGAAACACAACGTTTAAATTTATCCATTATAACATGGAGAAGAAATGCTGAGAAAGTACACAGTTCAAGGTGAATAACAATATATCAAACAAATGTATACTTTTAAAAGTATTGGCTAACATGTGAATCCGCAGAATCGGAGAAAACATAGTTTGCATTATGTGCAAACACTAATAAATAATTAAAAAAATAATAATTAAAAAATAATTTAACTCATTTAATATTTAAAAATTTAAATCAACAGTTTAATATAATAAATGACTTGTATTTGAAACAAAGCTTTGCAGGATTGGGGTACTCCTAAATTGTATTACACAATGGTTACAAAGTAAGTTATTCTAATTGTGATTTTAATAATTTTACGTTTAACTACGTGAGTAAACAATTTACGGAAAATATGGTTGCTTTGTATCAGATTAAAGCGTGCAATAATTATTGTTTCACGTTCGCCGGTTTTAATTTGTAAATATTTCACGCAAGTCTTGTAAATTACAAATATTTCACATCCTGCCTAGTACAGCTCACCCCTGGCAGCGTATTGTAGTGTTGACTTTCCTTGATAGTCACAGCGGAGCCGCAACTTAATTGGATTAGTTCCTCACTGCTCAGCGGCCGTGATTTACTCGTTTCGCTTAAGTCAATTCAATTTGGCGGAAATTCTTCAATATTTACCGCGCTTTTCTGCTATTAATTATATGCTGAACACACCGCGAGATCAGGCGCCACCGCGTCTGCTAAAAAAAAGTTCTGCGAATATTTTTGCATAACCGAGTGACTTTTTGAGGGAGTAATTGCTTTGAAGAAAAAAAACTAAACTTCGTCACGTAAATTTAGTACAGAATCTTATCTGCTTCTATTTGGGTAACGTGCTGGAGGTCTGAGTTCAATTTCAAGAGGTGTTAAAATAAGTTAACGTAGTTTTTCACTCAATATTTAGTTTATAAATAGCAATTCTGAAGTAGCACTGAAGCGTAGGATTGATCTTGCGTCATACCATTAACTAAAAATATGAGATTACGTCGACACGATCCAGTGCCCTATGCACCATTAGGTGCGGATAAGGGTAAAAAGAAGAAGAACGTGCAAAATTTAACAATGAATTAAATATATTATAACAAATGTGATTACTACAAAGATTTATTAATTATACAGTGCGAGTACCAGATATGTCAAAATAGACACTGGTTTAATTTAAAATTAAATTATAATGTTATTTTAACACAAACTTTCTTTAAAAGGTATAAAAATGAAAATTACAACGTTTGGGCTTTCAAATGAGTGATTTTGTATTCTTTACGGGACCTCCACTATTTTTTTTTGCTTTCGTACAAATATCATGTTTAAATGACTCAATGAACACTAAAGTTTAAGTGGGTTTTCTGAAAAGCATTTAAAATTATTTGTTTTTCAAGTAAATTAATAAAAAAATAGCTATGTGTATTTTTGAAATTTATTATCAATGAATCAGTGATGTCCTTACCCCGAGCTTCTTCACTTCCGTTATCTGTATTTCATTGTTTGATGATGACTAATTTTAAACCAACTTTTATATGATTTGTAAAAAGTATGCTACAGATCGATAAATTACAAAAAATATGAATTAAATAAAAAATATTATGTTTAAATGACTGATGAATAGTATTTTTTGGTGTTGAAAATAATCAATTTATTTTATGATTTGAACAAACTTATGATTTCTCGGCAGTAATAAAATTTATATAAAAAATGTGTGTGAAAAATTTATGACGAATCTTTTGATCACTATTAAAACTTTTATTTTTCAAATAAACCGAGAAATATGTAATATTATTTTTTGACATCTCAACAAAGATGAAAAAGAAATATTGAAGTCTGGGCATTTACGGGGCTGACGACCGTCATAGGCTGGTTTAAGTGATCACTTTACACACGTAAAAAATAATGTGAAAAATAACTATTATAATTGGAGATAATCCAGTTGTGAACAAGTATTCGGAAGCACTCAAAATGTTGTAGAGAAATATGTATTCTAATGTCATAGTATTTTCGTAAACCTAGGCTGTTTTAATTGAAAACAGTATGAAATATTAGTACAGTAGATTTGAGCCCAGAATGTCTGACCAGTGCCCACAATAAACGAAAAAAACTTTGGGACGAAAATCTGACATTTACCAATGTAGTATTTATAATTTATAGAAAATTTATTTATCATGTTTTTATTTTTCTACGCTCAAACTTTAACGAGGCGTTAAGTGATGGAATTATTAGTACACAACACCCCTCGATTGGCGACTCAGCTTTAATGAACGGTGTTGCAGTGCATTAATGGCCTCATTATAAGAAAATTTAATGCAAACATGGCTGCGAGGCCAAGTACGTACACTGTACTAGATGTTCTAAACCGCACGTTACTAAAACTGTAGAATAGGGGTTGAATCACGTACTAACCGTTTCCTGAAATTTATTTCAGGAACACAGCGAAACTTAAAAAGGCCGTAATTAAAAGTAATAAATCGTTCACTTAAGAGAATAAGATGCAACGGTTTTCAGATTAGATTTCAAACGACGGAGTAAATAAAAATTCCCATTTTATTTTACTGATGTTATAAATTATTGATATTCTTTTTACGAAAAAAAAATATATCTGTGTAATTTACCCTTCAAAACATTGTCTTTATTTTTCGTTACACTTTTACTTTTTTAAAGCAGAAGATATCTTGTGTGAATTTTTTTTTTCTATTTCATAAATACAATTATTTTCTTCCATAATTAAGGTTTATATGCTCTCGTATGTAAACCAATACTATTGGAGAGCTAAATTGAGCTTTAAAACCAATAAAGAATCGATTAGAGGGATAAAAAAAACCAGCATAAACTGTTATTTTTCAATTGTTGAGTACATTTGTCGCCAGGCTCGAGGCAAATTAAATTTGTATGCCTTTGTTTCGTGATCATAGATGACGGTTTTTTTTATTTTATTTTTTATTAATTCATTCTTTTCATACGGAAAAAAAAAGTTTTTTATTCTTTGTTTTTGTAATTCACTTATGCACCGACACTTAAATAATATGTACAGAAGTCCAAAAAATGCATTCAACGATTAAATATTTTCATAAAAGTGAACTTTGAATAATGTATATGATCATGTTTACACGTTCAACAGAATGGTAAACTAGTTTTAAATAAGGAAAACAAATCAATCTTATATATTTCAAATATTTTTTTAAATTTTTATAAAGATGTATAGGTTTTAATCATCGTTATGAAAACTATGTGTTTTTGTTTGCAAATAATTTTAGAAAAACTTATAATAGCCATTTGCTTTATTGTTCGGATTAAAGAAGCAGGAAGCATACTATTATAAATACAGTAATGAAAACAGAAGCCTTTGAAAGTGCTAGAACTTGCCTTTTCTACTCAATAAAGCTTTCCTGAAAGTAGTATTTAGTTACCCGTAAAACTTTCGCTGCGAACATGCAATGTGTTTAATAAGCTATATCACATTTGCTTTGCTTATCTGAACGAATTTTAATTAACAAAAAAAATATAGTGTTTGAATAGTCAATAAATAAATAAATAAAATAAAAACAAATTAATGAAATATATACCTTTATAAATAAAGCTTCAAATAGTTTAAAAAACAAAAATAAGTTAAAAAAATCTGTTATAAATTAACACTAGATTAACAAAATCTTAAAAATATGGAGTGGTTATCGAGATAAAAAATCTAGGTACTTACAGAGGAAACGGTGTGTATTTCAACGTAATTACTTTAAAGAGTTGAAACTTTTTTACGGTTCAAATTTTTGTTACAAATCTGTGATTATTACACAGTGTATGATGTGATCAGTAAAACGTTGAAAATAATGAAAGAAAATAGAAAAAAAATCTCTTGATTAATGTGTTTTTAATATAAGCAATGAATAAAAATAAAAATATAAGATAAATAACAAAAATATACTTATTCAAAGTATATAATTACATAATTTTTTCGATTAAAGAATGTTAAGTTAAATAAGCCAATTAACTTAACAAATATTACTTTACTTTAATAAAATTAATGGAAGTAAATACTCAGATTTCCAATATCTCGTTAATTTTTTCCATCCCTGTTGAGATTAAATTCCAAAAAATTTTTTTTTAATAGGGCTAATTTCAATATTTTCCTATGTGTAATTAAGCTTTCATATTATTTTTTGACATCTCATCAAAGATGAAGAAGAATATGGAAGTCTGGGCATTTACGGGGCTTACGACCGTCATAGGCTGGTTTAAGTGACGGTCGTTAGCCCCGTAAATGCCCAGACTTCCATATTCTTCTTCATCTTTGATGAGATGTCAAAAAATAATATGAAAATAACTCCTGTAATTGGAGATAATCCAGATTTTGTGAACAAGTATTTGGACACACTCAAAATGTTGTAATTAAGCTTTTATTAAATATCGTTAACTATATAAGCCATAATAATATGATGTGAAACGAAATGGCCAAATCATTGATCGATATTAAAAAAAAATGTTTGTTGAATTATTGATTTCAATAATACATTTATTTGGAAACTATGGATGCTTTCATACAAGTCACAAACGCATAATCTTATAACATTAAAATGTGAAATAAATTAAATATGTCTTCGTTCAGTCAGTCAAACAAAGCACAAAAATGTTTATTAGAAAACTTTCGCAGAATTTCTCATATAAACCCCTAAACTGACTGATGCGATGAACACATATTATTTTGTTACACCGCATTCCGGGTGGCTCCATACGAGGTAAAAAAATCTTCGCAAGACGTAAAAATAAAATTCGCATAAAGCACGTTCGCGGGAATCTTCAATCTGTCCTTGAAAGCGTACATTTATTTACATTTCACGTACAATTTTCTCCGGATATAAACCATATTGAACATGAAACCTCGCGCAACTTTTCACACGGCTAGTTTCAATAAAACGTGGGAATCCTTTCGATCCTTGTAAAGTTCAGTAAAACGACCACCGTGAAAAAGGGGCTTAAAGAGAAAAGCGTAATTATTTTTGTATCGTAAGAAGACGGACACCTTTTTTACTCGGTGTCTGTAAATCTGTAGGATTCGCGTATGTAAATGTTGAATTCTAATGCTAGTAAGTCGTAAGGTGGAGAGGTAAATGCAATCTGAGACCAAAGATTGGTGCAGTTCAAGTAAAGTGTGTCTCACTTCTGAGCTGCCACAACGGATATCTGAATTTTATTCACAGCTATTCCGAAACTGACTGCCATGAATTATGCATTTTATTCAAGTATTCCAGTTCCTAAACTGAGTCGCGGTACGCTTCTTTTTCACAAAAAGAAAACTCTGCGGTAAAAGGAATAAGGATGACGTTTATTGTTTATGAGAATGAGAACGAGTATTTAAGACGATCTTATTAAGTTTAAATGAAAGATTTTAAATTTGTTCATTATCATTATTAATATTTCTGTTAATCATCAAATTAAGTGCTATTTAGAGCTTCTTAAAGATGGTTGGATCCTGATATCGTGAAAATATTTTTACTGAAAATTCTAAATTATATGATAAAGTGGACAAAATTTAATGTGGTATCATAAGTGATGAACAATATATCCGTATATACATTTGATAATTAACGATATTAATGGAGTAAGAGGTATTTGTATTTTTAAATTTTTATACCAGTTTAGTTATTCTAAGAGTAGCAGTAACATAAAACTATTGCGTTAATAGTTTGTTTTGGAAAAATATCGAATTATTTGACTGTTTTTTTGTATGAAGCAATATCAGCCAACTTACAGAAAGAAATTGGTGATGGCGGTCAAGGTTTTAACCTTATACAGCTATTTGAAAATAATAGAAAGACAGTTAAAGAATATAATTTACAACCTCAAAATAGACGCATTACAAATTATTGATTGTTCTGACGAAGAGACGGGTACGTTTCAAATCTGGCAGACATAAAAATCTCGGTGAGTGGTTATAAACAAACATTACTAGAATTTTTGTACAAATAAATAAGTAAAAATCACTAACCACAAAGTAAATGCTTTAAATATAAATAATATGGAGATTATAAAAATGAAATATTAAATAAAAAAAAAGTAAAATGACGGGCCAAAATATAATATTGGGAAATGCGTCAGGTAAGGAATTAAATGGGAAAGGGAAAGCATACTTGATAGTGGGATGATATGATGTAAAGTGACATGAGGATGCATAAAATGTTACATGAAGGTTTCAAAAACTTAAAGTACTTTCTTTTTAACCACTTTTTATTGGTTCTTTCCTCCAACCGGTTTCGACAAGAACCTTGTTATCATCAGGGTTAAACACGTACTTGACCCTGATGATGACAAGGTTCTTGTTGAAACCGGTTAGAGAAAAAAACAATAAAAAGTAGTTCACAACAAAGTAGTTTTATTTTATAAAGTTTATAAAATATGCCACAAGGTATCTGCGAAAAACATTCAAGAAATAACATTAAAGTGTTCAGATATGTAAATATCTAATAAATGTATATTATACATACAATGTCAAGTGTCAGAATAAGAGTACATACCGTTTTATTGTAGAGTGAAATTTAATGGAACTTTAAGTAATAGAATATAAAAATAAACTCTTTAATGTAAAATAAACAACAGCATTTATTACTTAACGCTTTCGACGTCTAAAACTACTAATATTTGATTGTGGTACCCAAGCTGTCGTAAAATAAACTCAAATGCAATCTAACGCGACGTGTGTGTATAGACAAAGATGTTGAAATTTTGTATCTACGCTTGTCATTCCGCGGCGTTCAGAAGCGTAAAATCGACCGCCTAACGGTTCGTTACCCATCCATTTTCTCCATACGAGTCTTTATTGAATAAATAAACCCGTCACAGGGCGAAATTTTCCGGACACAACTAGGCCCGGGTGGGACGGGGCGCTGGCGGGCCTTCAAGGGAGAGAGGCAGGGTGGAGGCTATCGAGAGTATGTGACGCAGTAAGTTGACAAATAGCGCATAGCCGATGACGTGCACTGTGACGGCAAACAACCCTTTAAGAAATGAGGGGAGGAAATTGACGCATATGTTCATTCATAAAAAATCGTTTAATGTAGCAGAAAAAGAGAGAAAATAGATTAAAAAAAAACATAAAAAATTCATTAGAAAAAATTAACTTAACGTTGCATTTATTTTATGCAGTGCCCTATGCACCATTGGGTTCAGATAAGAGTTAGGATAGTAATAATTTATTTTTAAAACATGTTACAAACATAAGTGTCACGTAAATAATGTTCGCGATGGGAAATTTTTATTTCAGAATTAAGGTTATCAATACTGAAATACGCATAAGAAAGTAACAACGATAAAAAAATTAAACAAAACTAACACAGGTAAAAATGTTAAATATAAAACATTAAGCGAGTTTAGTTAATATGCATGTATAAACATAAGGTAAGAAGCATGTTTAAAGAAAACAAATGAGAAAATATAACTTATCACTAACATAACTATCTTTCCATAAAGTGTATCCCTGATATTTTATACATGTCAGGCATTTATTTTAAGCAGGTGGAAAATATTAACATTTTTTTTAAATATTTTTGACACAACATTTAAACAAAATTTTTAGTTTTTTAGTTTTTTAGTTCCAAATACTTGTTCACAAAAATGGATTATCTACAATTATAGGTCCGCCTCCATAGTGTAATGGTCAGCACGCTCGGCTACTGTACTGGTCCTGGGTTCGATTCCCAGGTAGGGTCAAATAAATATAAGTGATTTTTCCACTCTAATATTTATTCAATATTACCCTGGACTGGTATCTGAAGCGGAGGGCTGATCTCCTTTCCTTCATGTTAATGATCAAGATAACACTACGTTTATATGATGCAGTGCCCTATGCACCATCGGGGTGCGGATAAGGGTTTGAATGAATGAACAATTATAAGAGTTATTTTATCAAATTATTTTCTAACATAGATGAATAATGTATTCTGTTAAAAAGTAATTTTAATTTTCAAATTAGAAGAGGTTTGCAGTAATCAATTTTGCTCTCCAAAGGGACGTTTCCTTTCCTAACTGCTTCATCTTTGAGTTTTGCGAGGACTTTTGTCTTCAGAAAGGGAACAGAAATATAGACTATAAAGCAACATGAATAATTTATATTTGCATTGCATATGAATGGGATATTTCAATTCTGTCTTATCTCTCCAAGCAAAAGAGTCGAAATAAATTTGGTAAGCATATTTCAATGGTAATTTTCTTTTTCACTGCACAAACACTTTTATTTTGAATACAACGTATTACAAATATTGAAAATAATAATTTCTGTATTTCTTTATGTTGAAATACACGTATGTATATTCTGTACCATAATCTATATAATTCAGAATATGAACGGTAGTTTGCTCTATGGTAAATCTCAAATATTTTAAATTTATTCCTAGATTGTTTGATATTTTGACACATCGCTCACTCCTTTCAAGAACGTCATAAATCAAAATAGTAGATTTTTCAGTAGAACGTTCTTAAAGTTAAAAAATAAAATACAATGTATTAAAAATAAATATCAAGCCACTTATTGAACTTTTTACTGTGTAACAGATCTTTTTAGGTAAAACCTGAATGTTTTTTCTCCATTTGAAAAATATTTAGTATATTTAAAAAAATAATTAAACAATACCTTTTCTTCAAAATGCAAAAACAACACTTTCTGCCCTGTAGCGGGTAAATATGAAGTTAAAAATATGACTCTTTCGCTGGGATATAGTACATTTTCTGGGCATTCCGAAAACATGCACAACTGAAAATTGTCGATTTTTGATTTATGACGTTCTTGAAAGGAGTGAGCGACATGTATACCATATGTATATGTATATACGAGTATATTATATGTACACACACATATTTATACATATATATATATATATATATATATATATATATATATATATATATATATATATATATATATATATATATATATATATATATATATATATATATATATATATATATATATATATATATATATATATATATATATATATATATATATATATATATATATATATATATATATATATATATATATATATATATATATATACATATTTATACATATATATATATATATATATATATATATATATATATATATATATATATATATATATATATATATATATTATATAAAAGAGCCCAAGGTACGAACCTCTCCCCAATATGAATATATGGTATATTTTAATAGTGTAACTATCACCGAGTTACTTTTTCACCACGTTTCTTTTGTACTTCATGAACTCGTCCGTTTTCACTTTTCCATCTTCTGGGAATCTTACTTTATCGTAGTTGCGAATTTCAAATTCCTTTCCGAAATTTTCCATTTTGTGTGTTTCCGGATCGCAAATGTAATCATTTCCGGTAATATTCCGTTTCGTTGGAAATGATTTTATGAACATTTGTATTTTATTCATGGGTCAATTTTCGTACTTTTTAATTTCCTCTGGGAATATCATGATAATAAGGTTTACTCCTTTGTTTAACAAATGATATTAGGTAGATTGAATATTATTCATAAGAAAACTTGTCTAGTTATCAATTCAAAACCACATTTTTGTTACTCTGCATTTCAGTTTTTACGATATATGTAACATATTATTTCTCATATTTACACATAAAATTATTTACAAATTCGTGGTTATTAACACAAATAACCATTTTGTGTGGTTACTTGTCTAAAATATTACTGAAATAAATATAAATTGACATACATATTTATATATGTGTTTATATTTATATTATAAATCTGAATATGACTTTCAAAAAACCTGTGTGCATATGCTCGGTACTTTTATTAATTGGGAATCATAAAAATAAGAATTAAATAATTTTTAGATGAAATCTTTTTTTTATAATTCACATCAGGGGATGCTAAAGACATCGGCTGGTCGACCACTTGACTATTCCTGAAAATATGAAATAATATTTTGCTAAAAATATGCAATACAATATAACTCGTGGTTGTATGTTATTACAATAAAAACCGATTGGATTAATAATAAGACAATAAAATAACGTATTTTTTTATTAATGAACTATTTTGTTGTATGTATTACTTATTGTTTTTAATTAAACAATTTCTTGTGGATATGTACAAATACTATTTTTGTTAATTTAAAGTAATATTTTGTACTATCGTTATGGAACTTAACACATACAATATTTGTAGACCGCTGGCTTTAATTAAAAATTAAAGAGTTTCCCATGGTGATTGAAAGCTTGACCACCCTGGTTTTTATGGATAAATCATATCGGTACTAGTTTTTTATTTCGTTATTTGAGGATAAAATTGTTATTTAAAAAAATATGCACCCATTCTAAATTGACATTTATATTTTGGATAAAATTAATGATAATAACGGAGAAAAATATAAAATGCTTTTCTGTAAAAAATGTGCAAACGTAGATAGACGATAGTTACATAGAGCGAGTACGCGTAGGTCACAAAAAGGTCATAGATTATGATGCGAATCATATATTATTTCTATGATATTTTCGGACACATGGGGAAGGGGGGTCGTGAAGACCTAAAACGATTGTATAAGTTTCTAGGACACATATTTAAATATATTTCGTACGTAAAACCTTCGTTCGTTAAGGTGAGTTGTCCCAAATTACGTGGTAGGTCTGTTTATCGCTTAATCCGCCGAGAGTCCGACGGAAGTGTCCGTAGTTTAAGTTGAACCCAGTTACTTGTTCGAACTGAGCAGTGCAAAGAGCATCTTGAAAATATCGCCACTGCAGCACATTGCATCCTGTTTGTTACATCGTAAATACTAAACAGACCACTTTGGGAACTGAGAACTACAACTTTTGCGACTTGTACGAAATTTTGTCCGCAAGGGGGTTTAAAACAATTATATTTTATGTGACAAGTAAACATTATTTATTTATATTGACATCTTAGAAAACACAGAGGAGAATGTAGAAGTATGGATATTTATAAGTCTTAGATCTGTCATAAATGATCTCTTTATACACGTGTTATATTCACAATTCACTCATGATTAACAAACATAACTCATATTATTTTCATATTATTTGACATCTCTACAAAGATGAGGAACAATATGGAAGTCTGGGTATTTACGAGGCTTACGACCGAGTTTTAGTGTGGTTATCAACCATGGGTAGAATTGGTGAAGTTACACGTGTATAAAGTGATCACTTAAACCTGCCTATGACGGTTTTAAGCTCTGTAAGTGCCCAGACTTCCATAATTTTCTTCATCTTTGTCAAAAAAAATAACATGTCAAAAAATAAGAAATTATAAAATAAGATGCCAAAAAATAAGATGTCAAAAAATAAGATTAAAAAACAAATGTCAAAAAATAAGATGTCAAAAACATTAGATGTCAAAAAATTAGACGTCAAAAAATTATGTCAAAAAATAAGATGTTCTAAAATAAGTAAAACTCGAATTAAAAATTTAATTTCCCTTAGAAGCATAAACCCCCCATATTGCCCAGGCTGGCAATTTTGTTCGTACATTTTCTCGTACAGAAAGGCTTCAGCACCGAGTAGTCTGTAGTAAGGAACTGCACTTTGAGTTCCCGGCACAAACCAACAAACACCACTTTTGTCTATTCACCTGATTGTAAACCCACTTATAAAGGACTCTGGTGTGTTGACACTGGCTTGTGTCGTTCTTTGTATGTGCTCGTAAGGTATGTAGGATCGTGTACATACACATATGTACATGTCTACTACGCTTGGGTACATACAACTTTAGCGTTGTTTGTATTTTTCTAGAAATATCTTGTTTAACCGTTTTAGTGCTAAGATTTTGTCTTACAAGTATATATAAGCTGAAATTGTTGAAAACTTTTTCGTAAAAACGGTCCATTTGAAATTTTATGGATATTGTAAGGGTAAAACAAACATGAATTTATAAAATATTAATGGCTTAAAATGAGTAATTATTTTCTATTCATGAATATTATTGATAAATCGAATCTTTAAAAACGCGTATTCTGAAACACAACCTCCCATATTGATAACCAAAAAATATTGGCATCATTGTCGGTAGAAAAAAAAATAACAATAAAAAACACAAATATTTCTCTCTTTTTAATCTAACTAACCATCACACGGTTTCCTCGCAGGGGTAGGCAGAAGGAAGAGAACGTCATACCACCCTGCCTGTGCAAACATTCTTTGCCTCTTCCACATTCATGCATCTCTTAATACATACCCGCCGATTATTTCGACTCCTAACCCGGCTGCTTTTATTTAGCATTTGTCATATCTGATTGTGCCAAGTTTTCCTCGGTCTTCTTCTGCTTCTTTTTCAACTTCATTTGCCTCATAAATTTGATTAAAAATTCTTTTGCCTTTTATCGATAGTGCTAATCTCAGCCTTGTTTATCACTCTTTTATTAAAGAGAAAAAAAAGAAAGACAAGAATATTACTACAATACAATGTTCAAATGTTCCAGTAATAGATTTTTAAAACTAAAACCATGGTTTATAAAAAATAGTTTCAGTCATGTAATTTCTTTACAAAAAGGTTTCAATATTATGCTGTAATCATTAACAGTCTTATACTTAATATTTATAAAATGTAAATATATTTAAAAAAAAGGTATTTTGCCTTATTGTCTGTACGTAAGACATTTTTCTATCTCGAGCGATAAATTCATTTTTATTTCGTTTTCATGCTTGCGAGGTCCTTTTAACTTATTAAAGTATCCCTAATTGCACTTTGTATTTCTTATGGAGCGGTAAAACAAACTTTTTCTGCCTTAGAGTGAACGGCAGGATGCTATATTAAATGAAATCGTATTATATTACGTTCAGCTTGTTTTTAAAGAAAGTAGAAGTGTGGATGGCATAAAGGTACCAACAGCAAAAAATATAGCTAAATAAAACCAATATATTGACAAAAATTAACGTTCAGTTCATAAAAATACGTCTCTAGCGACGACAGTATGATATTTTCAAAAATCAACCATATAAAAGTTATTAATTTTTAAAATATGAAATATGGAAATGTATTTGAAATAAAATTAACTTATGCACTCACTTTTACGCTGCTTCTCCACAGGATAGATCGCCACACTACTTTTCCTTTAAAACATTATTTGCCTCTTTCACATTCTTTACCGCCGACTATTACAACTATTTGTAGAATATTATGCTAAATTTTCCTTAGCATATATTTCTCTATTGATGGCGCCACAATCAGCCATACTTTCGTATCAATGAACTAAGAACTAGTATGTGAAATGAATCCACCAGCATTGCATGTATTATATGTACAAATTTAGAAAAAATATGCTTTATGAACAACATTTTGAGTGTGTCCAAATACTTGTTCACAAAATCTGGATTATCTCCAATTATAGGAGTTATTTTCACATTATTTTTTGACATCTCATCAAAGATGAAGAAGAATATGGAAGTCTGGGCATTTACGGGGCTGAAGACCGTCATAGGCTGGTTTAAGTGATCACTTTACACATGATTATTAATTAATTATTATGTTAATTAATAATATACTGTATCAAAATACGTCACCATTATTATCAATGTTTTCTTTTACAAAAAATCTTGTTGCTTAACCCCCCCCCCTCTCCCTTCCTATATTTATTAACCCATATATACCCCTAAACATCTTTTTTGTTCTTCTTATTATTATTATTATAGGCCTTGCGGCCTGTTTTTAAGAGGGATTAGCCTCCTGCGACGTCGATTCCCAGCTATCGACCCATCTCTTTGGTGGTCTGCCCAGAAGTCGTCTACCATAGGGTTGGCCGTATAGTGCGATGTGGGGGAGTCTGGATGGTTCCATTCTCCTTACATGCGCATACCATTGTCTCCTTCGTTGCCTTCCTCACCTAACGACATCTTCGATCTCGAATATTTCCCTGATCCTGGCATTTCTGATTCTATCTCGAAGACTCTTGCCTGTTATGCTAAGCGCGTTTTTTGTGGCAGTGGTGTCTGCTCTACTTTCGATTTTTTGTTTGTTACTTTTAATTTGTACTAGAATATGAAAACGTCAGTAAGTTTTCGAAACCAGTCGTATATATATAAATAAAACTCATTGAAGTGGTATATTCAAGTGTTTAATTTTAATAAAATAGACTGATATCAAGGTCCATAAGGTGTCTTATCTGAGGCATGTGCTAAGAGGATAGAATTACGAACTATTGCACCTCATCATAAAAAGCAATATAGAGGGTCAACAATGTGTGGCCAGAAGATTGATCTTCTGACTCCGGAATATATAATATTGGACAGAGATCGGGACCGTCGAGGCACTGTTTAGATCTGCCCAAGACAAGGACAATTACTCTCAAATGATCAAATCGATGTCAAAAAGACCTGACATGATAAGCACAGAAGAAGATGGATACCTCACATTCAAAAGACTTTTTATCAATAAATAAAAATCTTATTTAGTGTGAAATAAAGTTTAATTGAGTGTACGCGTAATTTACTAAAGTTCTAAAATTATACACAACGTAGTGCAGTACACAACGGAGTCCTGGTTCCAACTCTAATGTATAGAAGTGAAACATGGAGTTGGCAAAAGAAGGATTAAAGTAGAC
>NW_028280767.1:0-12500 GCF_059751285.1 Brachycentrus maculatus
AAACCATACTACCCTTCACTACCATAGTACTTTTAACACGCTTAAAAGTACACAAAATGTTTAACACGATTTTTGTCGACCCGAAGACCAAAATGCACTAGGGGTTGCAGTACAAACATGCGTTAAGAGCCGAGGTCAAATATGTACATTTTTGTAAAACAATGATCATGTTTTTGTAAATAAGTGCACTCGGTCACGTTCTCCTGTGTGACTACGACATATCGCTCACTCCTTTCAACAACGTCATTTATCAAAAATCGTCAATTTTCAGTTGTGCATGTTTTCGGAATGCACAGAAATTATATCCCAGCAAAAGCGGCATATTTTTATCTTAATATTTACCCACTTCAAGGCAGAAAGTGTTGTTTTTGCATTTTAAAGAAAAGGTATTGTTTAATACTTTTTTTAAATACCATAAACTAAATATTTTTCAAATGGAGAAAAAACATTCAGGTTTTAGCTAAAAAGATCTGTTGCACAGTAAAAAGTGCAATAAGTGGCTTGATTTTTATTTTTAACCATTTTATTATTTAATATATTATTAGATTAAAACCAATATTTTTAGCTTTTCCGCTTTATTTTTATTTGACCAGCTACCGGGTTTCGTCTTTACCGACATCATCAGACTGACTCCAGTCTGATGATGTCGGTAACGACGAAACCCGGTAGCTGGTCAAATAAAAATAAAGCGGAAAAGCTAAAAATATTGGTTTTAATCTAATAATATATTAAAAATACAATATCATCACGAAGTGTCGGTGGATAATATAAATCCATTTTATTATATTTTTAAACTTTAAAATGATCTGCTGAAAAATATTTTTTTTTATATTTGACGTTGTTGAAAGGATTGAGCAATGTGACTATGATATAAATGGCGCATTTCGTCTTATTCAGACGTGTGTTTAGTGTTTGATAATGTCTTAATAAGACGAAACGCGTCGCATATATACATATGTATGTAAATAAAAGTAGAATCCAATCCAATAACCTTGTTTTATTTTGGAAATATTACCCAACAGTCATGATATAAACACAAATAAACAATAAACAAATTTCGGTATCAAATCACATACAAGAGATATTATCAAAACATACAATGTAACGTATGGACTATACCGGAAATTATCGCATCGCATAGTCCGTTCGAATATTTTATTTGCACTTCATCAACAGCGAACGTTTTATATTCATTGTGGTTTTATAGGATGCAAATAAAAAAATAAAAAGACAACTTGATATTCAGGGGAAATAGCGATGTTTGGAGAATTCGCGCGACAAAGGCATATTAAACTAGATGTTTGGCATATTAAACTACTTTTCGGCATTCCATACCGAAGATGTCATTGTTTTTATAGCCTTGGTATAACAATTCGACTTGAATGATGTACGTTGTATATAGTAGGGCCGATTACACCAACAGAAGAATGTACTTAACGCGTTGTTGTCGGGATACGTATAAAACCGTTTTTTTTCTTAATTTTATAAATTTTTGTCACGATGTTGGTGTATTGGCTAATAAATTAATATAGGCTTAGAAAAATCATTAGACTATCGATAACATTCTTATTGAAATCTGTAGAGAACTAGGAGATATTAAGGTTTTCACATTAGATATTTAATAAAACGAAAAACGTGCGTACGCATACGTCATCAAATTTCCGTTAACGTTTTATGACGTCATATGGTTTATTGTCTATGGTTTATAGAGCTGTAATGGTAGAAGGGTGGATTGTTTGTTTACCACTAATCTACCATTTGTGTTTTACAAATATGAGGGGAGGTGGGGTGGGAGGGTGGACCATAGACATCAACAAATAGAACCGCCAATAATTTAGCAAAGTTACCAATATGAAAATAAGTCCATCGTTCCTGTGACGTTATTCATTACCAACTTACGAAAACAACGTATTCACGAAGGCGAATTTTCCAAAAGAAAATTTTGAATGAAATTACTGATTATATCGGCTGTTTTTAACACAAAACGAGTAAAATGCAGTTATTAATAGGTTGAGTATGTTAAATTAGATATTCATCCCGACTGAAGAAAACATAGAAGTTGCAAAAATTTAAATAGAGTGGTTTCTGTTTAGTAAAAAAAGATTTTCTTCATCTCACCAATAGATGTCTCTAGTGAAGTTCTAGTAATTCAAGAACAGAGTTTCAAACTAAGGTTCATATATATAGAATTTCTAAGAATTTTAGTAGTGTAATTGTCAATCATGGGTAGAGAATGGTGAATGTAACACGTGTGTAAAGTGTTAACTTAACTAGCCTATGACAGGTAAAAAGTCATGTATTTACCCAGACCCCCATATGTTTCTTCATCTTTGTTGAGATATTAAGAGTTCGTATGAAATGATTATTATATTATGTGATATTTAACTGTTATGAACATTTCAGAGAGTTATGGATATATCGCTCACTCCTTTCAAGAACGTCATAAATCAAAAATCATGAATTTTGAGTTGTGCATGTTTTCGATATGCCCAGGATATGTACTATATCCCAGCAAAAGAGGCATATTTTGAACTTAATATTTACCCGCTACAGGGTAGAAAATGTTGTTTTCGCATTTTGAAGAAAAGGTATTGTTTAATTATTTTTTTAAATATAGTAAATATTTTTGAAATGGAGAAAAAACCTTCAGGTTTTACCTAAAAAGATCTGTTGCATAGTAAAAAGTTCAGTAAGTTGCTTCATATTTATTTTTAATACATTGTATTATATTTTTCAACTTTAAAAACGTTCTCCTGAAAATTCATGTTTTTTTTATTTATGACGTTCTTGAAAGGAGTGAGCGATATATGATATACAAACGTATGTGGGTAGGAGTGTTCCTACACATATCGCAGTTCTCACACATCTCCAAACAAACCTAGTCATTGTCCTAGATAAACAGTCCCGAAACTCTCATCCAGTGCTGGATTTACGTACAAGCCAAATAACCTTAGCTTAGGCTGCAAATTAATAGCTGTATATGTTTCTATCAACAGTCTACGAGATGGAATAAGGAACACTAAGATAAGAGAAATATGCGATATCGAAAATGTCGCTAGGTGAGGAAAGCAAGAAGAAGACAATGGTATGCGCATTTAAGGAGAATGGAATCATCCAGACTCTCCTACATTGCACTGCGGCCATACACAAGGTAGACAGCTCCGGGACAGCTGGGAATCGATATCGATATTATTCAGTTTTTAAGAGCTCAGCATTGCGCCAAGTTGAGTCACCTATAATAATGACAGCTCATCCATATGGTGAACAACCCAGTGTCTGACAGAATAAATATATACTCTTGATATTATAGTTACCAAAAAACGGGCTAAGAGTGCCAGAAATGAAGACTCTAAGGATCATATCTGGCAAGAGTCTACGAGATAGAATAAGGAACACCAGAATAAGAGAAATCTGCAAGATTAAAGATGTCGTTAGGTGGGGAAGGCTACGAAGAAGACAATGGTATGCGCATGTGAGGAGAATGGAATCCATCAAGACTCCCACACATTGCACTGCACGGCCAAGCTCAAGGCAGGCATTAATTCTGTCATACAATGATTTTCCACACATTCGTCGCGCATTTCAACAGCGTTTACATTGCTTTCATCCTTCATTTGCCAGTTACATATTTTGCTCCCATGCATTAGAGTCGTCACTACTCTAAATCCGAAACTGTTCCTATTCGTGCATAACCAAGTGGAAAGCGGAAGGAACGATACGGATGTAATATCACAACTCGTTAGAACAACCCGGAAGTCGCGATTTAATAGGGGTTTTCCTTAGAACAACGATATTTTCGTAAAACGAACTAGGTAATTTTTTTAAAATTATTTGAAAGAGATAAAAGTATTTGTGTTTTTATTATTTACAAAAATACTTCAATTTCATACTATCTCTGTGAGCCTAAATGGGTCATTATTAGAAATAGGTATCAAATTGTGGTAGAGTGAGTTCGAATCGAGGAACTCTGACTCAAGAGTCTGCGACACTAACCGGACTAAAAAAAATCTTTCAGGTGGAAAACACACTATAATTACAAATCTATTTTGACACGTATTTTGACGTATTCCGCATGATTTTCAAATACCGGACGCGGAATGCATCAAAATACGTGTCACAATAGATTTTTTCAAAAATGTTAGTAATATAAGTATATAACCACACACCGAGATTTTTAAGTCTACCGGTTTCGAGACGTACCAGTCTCTTCGTCAGGACAATCACTACCACAGCATGCAAACCATACTACCCTTCACTACCATAGTACTTTTAACACACTTAAAACTACACAAAATGTTTAACGCGATTTTTGTCGACCCGAAGACCAACATGCACTAGGAGTTGCAGCACAAACATGCGTTTCAAAAAAAATCAGGTGGAAAATACACTATAATTACTTTAAATCTATTTTGACACGTATTTTGACGTTTTCCGCAGGACATTCAAATACCGGACTCGGAATTCATCAAAACACGTGTCACAATAGATTTTAAGAAATATTGATTTGAACCAAGTAAAACATAAATTAAAAATTAAGAGCTTTTAGCACATAGTAACAGTCGCATTGATCAATGAAATGAAATAAAATATTATACACAATTTAAGGAATATCCTCGATTTGAATGAAATGATTTTTTATGTTTTGAGTTAAGCAAACGGTATAAATATACAGTTCATCTTATGCTAAGCTTATATAACAACTAAAAATCTTTGATTTTTCATTAACTGAGTAAAAAAATTAAGGTGATTTAGAAAGTAATACTAAAAAGTAAATTTATCCAAGAACAAAAACAAAAATCATTCCATTTTTAACGTCTCAATTTAGCTGAAGAAGAATATGGAAGTCTGAGTATTTACAGGGTTTATGACTTACCATAGGCTGGTTAATTGATAACGTTCTACTCTATGATGTATGGTCAATCCCATGACACAGTACATAAGAGTTTACTAAAGCCATATATGCTGTGTATCCCTTAACCAGCCGTTGACAGGTCATAACACCTGTAAATACCTAGACTTCCATATTCTTCTTTTTCTATGTTGAGATGTTAAAAAAAACAAAGCGCTTGACGAAAATTTGCCTGCTGTCTTAGGACAGGTAGCTCTTTTAAATTTTTTTTTTTGTATATTTTTATATTGACATTTTCCTACAGTACCATAATAAGAATTACTTTGTATCAAACAATAAACTTAAATGTTGAAATTGTATTATATTCCATTGGTATTCAAAGAAATTTCTAAGTTTTCCTATGTTTTCCATAATAAAGCAAACACAGCTTTGATGAAATATGAATGTTTTCCCCAACACTCGTAGAATTGTATACGGAGAACAAACGATATAACGCCTTGGGATATTTTAAGGCTTTGCGCTTCGACTTTTTTTGTCGAAATGATTTTGCGAGATCATTTCTTAGGAAAGCAGTTTAGTTCACCCTTAAGTTTTTAGAATTTTCGTTTTCATTTGATAAAAATAAAAGCCTTAAAAATCACAGATGAATGTTGGTGAATTGGGGATTCGAAGAAGACGTATAATTAAGTTCGCGTATTCGTGGAAGCCTGAGTGTAACAGGCATTGTAAGCAATATAAGAAGCTTTATAAAAACAAAATATATACCGTAGAATGAGGCTACTTTAACTTTGATGTGTTACTTGAGCCCAGTACAAAAAAATATTTAGATCGTGGTGTCGATCGAAGTATCGTGACAATAAGTGTCCCCTGTCAGGGAAACAATGAATCATGTCGAAAGGTTCATTATTGTAGACCAAATACAGATTCAAGTAGTCCCGTTCTACGGTACTCATTTGATGATCATTTTCCATGTTAATATTTTTGCTTTAGTTAAATTGTCAGAACTGCACTCCTCTACAGCTCCAAATCCTAGACGGTGTATTACACCCACTCTAGGGAACTAAAAAATGCTGAAATATGAATGCCTAGATGGTAAGCTGGGGTGTCCCTTAAAGACAAAAAAAAGTTATAATTAAAATGTAACTTTGTTTTAAAATAACTATAAATATTTTATTATAACTTAATTTTAATGTCTACTGGTTTCGAAGCTAACCGCTTCTTTATCAAGACTGATTAATACTAAAACACTATCTACTTAATGAAATTCAAAATATTTTGACAGTTAGGCAAAGGATCTTGGGTAGATCTCAAGTGGCTTTATTTTTTGTGTTGATTGGCAGTCACAGTCAAAAGGGATCAGGGATGATGAGTGACTGGAAACATATTTAATAATGGGCTTTTAGAAACAAAGTTACATTTTAATTATAAAATGGAAAATCACAAAGTTAGTCGTATATAAATTATGCAAAATAAAGAGTTCACGCATTGGTGTAACAGACATTATAATTCAGGTATAGGAAAAACAATTGAGATAGTATAGGCACATTGGACTTAGAGAACCTGATTTTATTGTGAACCAGCCAATCGCCATGGATCTTCCTCGAAACACATCAAGAGGAAGACTTAATAAATAATTCATGGATGCTGCAGAAAGAAATCTTGATTCAAAACCATGACAATCACATTTCTTGCACACATTATACAGCTTTGTCACCAGCGCCTGCAGGTTTTCTCTGCTATCGCCAAGAAGCACAGCATCTTCAGCATACAAAAGGTGACAGACAGTCAAACTGTTCACTTAAGCTCCACGAATATTTAAATCTTTCAGATGTTCATGCCATTAAACATCTATGGTGACATTGCACATCCCTGTTTTACACCTTAAGAGATGCTAAGCCAACATGAAAATGAACCACATACCATAATGCACGTTGTGCTATCCTCGTACAAGGATGCAATGCCTTGGATAAGTTAAAGGCGACAGACAGTCAAATCGATGATTAAAAAAAACTAACTAACTATCACGCCGCTTCCCCGCAGAGGTAGGCAGAGAGAAAAGAACACCACACCACTCTGTCTTTGCAAACATTCTTTGCCTCTTCCACGTTCATGCAGAACCTCATACATACTCATACATCGATCATTAAATGTTCAAATTCGCAGTTTACTCATCTATACATTCAAAGCAAGATTTTTACAACGATTTTTGATAATGAGTACGTTAGAGTGTTAGTATGTCATTCACCCGATTTCATTCATAGATCCAATATAACACATCTGGTACGTGCGAATATATCATTAATAAATTATTGCTACCACAAGTAGCTCAGCGTTTGTGCTACAATGAGTGAGTAATCTTCATCCTAATTACCTACAATCGTATCATGAATTGATTCGGCAGTCACTTTGTGGTAATATCTATCAATTTAAATTTTACGTTGTGATTATCACTTCATAGTGTTATTTTTTTATTTTTATTTTTATTATTTACATCTCATCAAAGATGAAGAAGAATATGGAAGTCTGGGCATTTACGGGGCTGACGACCGTCATCGGCTGGTTTAAGTGGCCACTTTACACACGTGTAACATTCACCAATTCTACCCATTGTTGACAACCACACTACTCAAATTCTTGGAAGTTTTATATATATGAACCAATTTAGAAACCTTGTTCTTGAATCACTAGAACTTCACTAGAGACATCTATTGGTGAGATGTAAAGAAGCTTTTTTACTAAGCAGAAACTCTTATATTAGTATGTGAGGTCCGAATTCTGGATTATAATTACACACATGAGAAACGCCAGAAAATACCATTTTCATTTTTATTATTATTATTATTATTATTATTATTTTATTTTTTTTAAGTTTGTAATTTGACCAGATAATTTATTTACAACATTTTGAGTGTGTCCAAATACTTGTTCACAAAATCTGGATTATCTCCAATTACAGGAGTTATTTTCATATTATTTTTTTGACATCTCATCAAAGATGAAGAAGAATATGGAAGTATATACTTCGTAGTGTGATGGAAAGCATGCTTGGCTACCGTATTGGAGGTGATTTTTTAAGGCATTTATGCATTCTGATATGTACTTATGTAATTTTACCCTGAACTGGTACCTGAATCAGAGAAAGACCTATAGCCTGAAGACGAGGAGAGCTGACACAACAGTCTATAAAGACGATATTTTGGGACTCATTCAGGAAGAATAGGTTACTTTAAAACTGTCTTCGTAATAATATATATATATATATATATATATATATATATATATATATATATATATATATATATATATATATATATATATATATATATATATATATATTGTATGTATGCACATATATAACATGCCGATATTATCTTTAAACTACATAATTTTTCCTTTTTCTCACAAGTATTGCTTGCTAATAAGTATTAAAATTTAATACTGATTGCACAATGAAACTTTGAAATGAAAGAAATATGAATAAAGTATGAATATTCCAATACGTTTCGTATTATTTCACTGTTTCGCCAAAAAAACTGTGTACTATGTTGATACATTATGTCATCTTTAGAAAGAAGCGTTACTGTATAGGCGATGTGTCGCAACTTGTAGGCGAGTGAGAAATGTTTGTTGACGTGGGTTCAAATCCCGCCAGTTGCAAATGAAGAGACTCGTTTTATATTAGGAGAGTTTTTGTTGTTCTTTTAAACTATTCTGTCTCACCTCTTTATAACACTATAAAAATTAACCAGCTGCCTGACATATATAAAATAGAACCCATTCGGGGGTCCAAAATAAATTATCTAAAAAAATATTTTAAGGAAAGATATATTTATATATATATATATATATATATATATATATATATATATATATATATATATATATATATATATATATATATATATATATATATATATATATATATATATATATATATATATATATATATATATATATATATATATATATATATATATATATATATATATATATATATATATATATATATATATATATATACATATATAAATATATATATATATATATATATATATATATATATATATATATATATATATATATATATATATATATATATATATATATATATATATATATATATATATATATATATATATATATATATATATATATATATATATATATATATATATATATATATATATATATATATATATATATATATATATATATATATATATATATAGTGTTAAGTCATATTTTTTTATTTTGTTTTTACTTTATGTTTTTATATTTTCTAATTTTTTTATATTTTCTCATTTGTTTATTTTAAATATCCTTCTTTTGCCTATTTATTATACCTGTTTATTGTTTTTATATTTTGCCATGTTTTAGTTTTGGTTATTTAAAATTTTTTTTTTGTAACTTTATTATTTGTGTTCCAGTCTTGTTGTGGTCAGGTTAGGAGTCGTAACAATCGGCGGGTATGTATGAGGAGATGCATGAACGTGGAAGAGGCGAAGAATGTTTGCAAGGACAGAGTGGTGTGGCGCTCTATTCTCTCTGCCTACCCCTTCGGGGAAGCGGCGTGATGGTTAGTTAGTTAGTTTTTTCAGTCTTGTTAACCTTAATCCCATGTCCCAAAATGAGAAATAGAAATTACTCATCGGGAATATTATATATATGACATATGTATGTAATATGTTTTGAAAAATAAATAAATAAATAAAATAAAACAACAAAAATTTAGTTTTTTACAAATAAATTTTATTTGACCGGCGACCGGGTATCGTCGTAACTGACATCATCAGACTTGTTTAATGATGTCTCTTACGACAAAACCCGTCCGCTGGTCAAATAGAAGTTATGTGTAAAAAACTAAATATTAAAGTCGTTATTTTATTATATTAAACGCAGTTCCACCAAAAAAATTATGTGCAAAACTAAGAAAAAAAAACACTTAAACTAAATATAAGTATACATATATAGAGGCGAAGATTATTTGCAAAGGCAGATTCGTGCGGCATTCTATTGTCTCTGCCTACCCCTGCGAAAACTAGCGTGATAGTTAGATATTTAACTAATTATACTGTTGTTTCAAATATATGTAAAACATATTCGTTTATTCAAAGGTATGCATCGTTCAAATGTCAAAGGTAACCAAAAGAATAAAATGAAATCTATCGAATAATACATGTCGTCTACTCATTACCGTTATGTAAATATGATAATTAGATAGTTGTTGATATTGGGCATTACACATTTGTAGGCCTTGGGAATCGAATTAAGGATCAATTAAGATGTACACACAAACGCGTCCTATTAAAAAAAGCCTTTATCCTCGAATATCAAAAACACTAACAATAACGGTTTTATCATATGATTAACATAATAGAAATTGGTATCCTTGTTTCAAATTATGACACACTAAAATTTATAGTTTTTTAATTGAATTGGCGTCGATGAAATTTGTTGAAATATATATATATATATATATATATATATATATATATATATATATATATATATATATATATATATATATATATATATATATATATATATATATATATATATATATATATATATATATATATATATATATATATATATATATATATATATATATATATATATATATATATATATATATATATATATATATATATATATATATATATATATATATATATATATATATATATATATATATATATATATAACAAAAACAGTTGTTAAATATGATTTTTTTAAGTTTATTAGTATAAACCCGACTAGTTTCGACAACTACACATGTTCTCATTAACATGAGAAATTATATAAAGAGTTCTCGAAACTAGTCGTGATTACATTAAAAAACTAAAAAAAAAGTTATCGTAACCGGCATCAGATTAATGATGTTGGTTACGACGAAACTCGGTTACTGGTCGATCAAATTCATGTGGAAAAAACTACACAGTTGTTTATTTATTCAATAAAATGCCATTCCATCAAAAAACGTCCGTATAAAACTTAAAACCAAGTTTGTGTATAGAAATATTATTAAAAATATTTAATAAACGATGAATGATTCTACTCATTTTATTTATTTCTGTAACATCTATTTCAGAAAATATCAAACTGAGTCAAAAAAGTTTAACGCAAATGCGTTTAAATGCAGTTAATTAAATAATTACAAAATTTATTTGAATCTTTGAGTCAGTAATATGCTGGATTCTTCTTTTATAAGTGCTTTTTTTATTAGATGGTGCATTTGTTTAGTTGCACGTTCTTAACATTAGTAAAAATCCTTGGTTTAAACGCCATGCATCTCCTATTTTAATATGCCATCGATAATGAATAATGAGTCGTGTTAATAAATTCGGTTTTTTCAATAAACGTATGGTTTATTTAGCTTTTTTATTTTATTAAGTAATGCTTTAAATTGAATTATGGATTAATGAGTAAAGAAAATACTTCGTTTTTTACCACTTGAGTTTTATTATAGACTACATGTTTCAAAAGTTAAACTTCCATCATTCAGGTCTGTATAATAACTAAAATATAAAATATAATATTGTTCTATAAATAAGGAGAGGGGAAAGTAAAGGGAAGGGGTTAGTCAAGGGACGGAGTTTGAAAACGAAAGAAAAATGGAAAGCAATGGTGAATAATTTTGAAACAATATATTATTTAATAAATTATTATTAGAATTTAGGATTTTTTGGATTTCCAAATTTTCAAGATAATTCATAATTTGGCCTTTATATGGAACAAGGTGTAATAATTTTAATTTATGAGAGTGAAATGAGTGATTAGTATCTATTATGTGATTTGCAAATTCCGAAAAATAACTAAATAAATTTAACTTAATAATAAATTTAATAATAAATTAAATAAATTAAATAATAAATTAAATTTTTAATAATAAATTCAACTTCTGAAACATGTAGTCTATAATAAAACTCAAGTGGTAAAAAATGAAGTGTTTTCTTTAATCATTGTAACATGTCTTACCACAAAGTTAATGCCGAAACAATATATAGAATTATGGATTGATTATTTATATTTACATTATTACATACATTAATTATAAAGATTACTATTTGATAGAATAAAATACCAAGTATGTAACTTTTTCCACGTGAATTTTATTTGACCAGCAACCGGGTTTCGTCGTAACCGACATCAAATAAAATTAATGTGGAAAAAGTTACATGGTTGTTATTTTATTCTATAAAATGCAGTTTCACCAAGAAAGGTCAGTACAAAACTTTAATCTCATTACTGTTGCACTACATCAAAAAATATATTATTTGTGATCGTTGGCAAAAATTGCAGGAACGAATTTATGTTTTGTAAATTTAAATAAAGCAAACTATCTGACTAACCATCACGTTGCTTCCCTGCAGGGGTTTGCAGTGAGATTAGAACGCCACACTGCTCTGTCGTTGCAAAAAAGGATCTTCGCCTTTTTCACACTCATATATTTGCTCAATGTTTGAAATACTTGATCACGATCTTTTTCTATAATGTTTTTTGTAAGCTTTCCTACGTCTTTATTTGCTATATTTCTAGCGAAATTTGATAATATTTTTTTGCTTCTCTTTCTTTACTTATTCAATTTACATACCCCCAAACCTTATCAACACACCCTTCTTTATTTCATACAAAATATATTTATTTGCCG
>NW_028280767.1:17500-110000 GCF_059751285.1 Brachycentrus maculatus
TGAGAAATAATATAACACGGATCACTCCGTTACAAAAAAAATCGTAGAGTTTGTAGAAATAATTTAAAAGATTTCATTAAAAAAAGACTACAATAATAAAAAATAGTAATTATTTTAACAAAAAATAAATTAGTATTTATTTAAATATAAATGTTATTAATATCCCAACATAAACGAAGAAGAACATGGAGGTCTGGGTACTTACAAGGCTTACGAGCTATCATTGTCTGGTTAAGAAGAGACTAGAAGGAATGTGTATTTGATTACGCATTTTTATCGATTGTTGCGCGGTATGATCGATAATCCTGAAATTATCCAGAGCATTGGTCTGTATGTTCCCGATTGTTACCTAAGACAGCGTCGGCATAGATTGTTTCACATTCCTATACACAGGACCAACCTGCCGATGGTTATGCCTGTAGGAAGAGCTACCGCTATGTTGAACAATATCACATTGGATATTGATCTGTTCCATGTGTCCGAAGGAGTTTTCCGAAGCGAGATTCTTCTACACATTTAACAAGAGTCTTCTTGCGTAATTTTTAATTTGTTTTTTTTTTTTAATGTATACGCCTTAAATGTTTGTTTGTAATGTATATATTAATTATTGAATAAATTGAATTGAATTGAATTGAAATTGAATTAAAGAGAACACTTTATACACGTGCAACATTTACCGATTCTATTCATGATTGACAATCACACTTCTTCAGTTTTGAAAGTCAAGCATATTCATTTATTGGAAAACCGACATTTACAAAAATAACTAAATATAAAAATTAAAATTTCAATCACAGGTTTTCACTTAAAAGTAGTCTAGTAAAAAACTGTCATACACATTATTACCATAAAATATTATAACATACATTTCTAAATTAAATAATCAAATAGACTTCAACAATATTTCTCTTAAACGTTTTTCTGATGACGGTTCATGATTGCGTTTACAACAGCCATCTTTGATTGGATTATGAAATAGTTTGTTACGCAGAGAAGTTATATTTTTTATCTATCACCATCCTTATTACCATATTATTATCAAAGTCTTTATAAGTGCCCTTGAGGTAGTATTTTACGAATATTGCTCCATATAAATTATCCAAATTATTTTTTTATTAAAATTAAATTTACCATTAGTTTTGATTTGTGCCTGAAGATGAAAACATCTTTCGTTTTCGAAACTAGTCGTAAATAAAATAAAACTCATTAAAGTGGTATATTCAAGTATTTAATTTTAATAAAATAATCATGTCATTCCACAAAGTTAATGCTGAATCAATAAATAATACAAATTTTATTTATTATACCTTTAAATATCTGTTTTCTCTGTTACAACCTTTTACTGCTAATTGTGAATCTATTCCAGCTGTCTAGATTTTTGTCTGAATAACGTGATTCCTCATTCGTAACCCGATATTTTGCTGGCACAGAGAGCGATTCCTTATCGGGATTTTTATTTATCTGACTTGTTCGTAACTCGGGGCGTTCGTATCCCGAGAATCCACTGTATTCGAGACACTATTGCGATGCTATATGAACCACTTAAACCAGGTTTTCAACATATTATTTTACATTATTCGGCACTTTGTATATAAGTATACACACATGAAAAATTTACTTATTTACTGACGTCGTACTTACATCCTTGGATAAATTATTCAACCAGTTGAGAATATATCATGCCCGCAATATATTTTTCGAGTGTGTTATATATTGTAATAATATCTGCAATATGTTGAGTGTGTTTGTGTGTGTGTGTGTGTGTGTAATATGTTGAGAGTATGTGTGTGTGTGTGTGTCAATTGGTCTGGGTGTTTGTGATGTATTTTTCACATTTAACTTCCCTATCCTTACTATCCTACCTGCAGACAAGCCTCTAATAGAGGCTTTGCGGGTTATTCCTTTAAAAATAAGAAAAAATAAATGTCCAAATTTTTAACACAAATTCTGGGGGTGTCCATTTAGGATATATTTACGTCGATTTCCTATTTATGTCTCAATATAGATGAAGAAGAATAAGGTCTGAGCATTTATGATAGGTCTTACTATCTGTAGTTGGCTGTATTAAATGTTGACTTTTCACCTGTAACGTTCACCGTCGTACAAATTATTGAATAAACATATATCCATAAGTCTTGGAAATTTATATACTTACAAAAAGATCACTTAAGTCAGCCAATGACAGGTGGTTAATCATGTAATCCAGCAGACCTCTAAATCATCTGAATCAAAATTTAAATGAAGATACAAAAGAAATATAAAAAAAAGATAGTTATTAATTACATTACAAAAAAACTAAAATGCATTTTTGAAAACAATACTTTCATTTAAATAACGAAGTGTGCCTTGATCAATTTATTTTAAAAACATGTTTTTATTGAGGTATATGTATATAAATTTGGTTAGTAAAATACGGTAATAAAATTGAAAATTTCGTTCAGTGATTCTTTGTTTAGTTAATCTTTATTTATGCTCAATCTTAGAAAATCGTATTTGATCTGATCGGCAAGAAGAGAATGTTGAACCTTTAGGAAAATCGAATACAGCATCAATCTGAGAGGGATTAACTAATATATGGAGGTAATTCCCGTGACGGGCTGATAGTAGGATCCATCTTCCTAAGTAGGCCTCGTTCATTTACGAGCGAAAAAACGTAAAGCGTAACGTAATACCGACCGAATTTTATAATTTTAACAATTTTAAATCATAAAACAGACTTTCGCCCTCCTTTTGTCCGCCTCCATAGTGTAATGGTCAGCATGCTCGGCTACCGTTCTGGAGGTCCCGGGTTCGATTCCCAGGGGGGTTTAATAAATATAAGTGATTTTTTCACTCTAATATTTATTCAATTTTACCGTGGACTGGTACCTGAAGTGGAGGGCTGATCACCTTTCCTTCATGTGTAAACGATCGAGATAACACTGCGTTTATATGAAGCAGTGCCCTATGCACCATTGGGGTGCGGTAAGGGTTTTATTAATTTAATACTTATAATGTTCCCGATTGGTAATTTTCATTTCTCATATTGAATAAAAAAAAATTAACAAAACTAAAATAGGGCAAAATATTAAATATAAACCATTAAACGGGTATAGTAAAGAGGTTTACGTATTAAATGTTAAATCAAACACTGATTTTTTTAGTCAACTTAGTTGTATTTTATTGTTTAAAAAACACATAAAAATCAATTTCGTGACAATCGTTTCGAAAACGAATGACATTCGTTGGAAAATGCCACACCTAGGCAAAACAATTGTCACAAAATTGATTTTTATGTGTTAATTAAATAATAAAATACAACTTAGTAGACTCAATAAATTGATACATAAATTAAAATGAAGTTTTACAAATTAAACGCCAAATCTATAAATATAGTAATTACCTTTAAAACGTAAAATGCTTAGGAGGGCCATTTAAGTCACTTTTGCTTGGCAAGAAAACAAACATCAGTTAGTCATTTTTAACAAGTAAATGAAATATACTTCAAGTTTAAAATTGCCTTGGGATTTATTTACGGCAATATTAAGCTAGTAAGATATCAAATAGTCAATAATCACGTTTTTGTAAAAAAAAAATGCTCTCGGTCACTTACTCCTGTATGACTACGATATCGCTCACTCCTTTCAATAACGTCATAAGTCAAAAATCGTCAATTTTCAGTTGTACATGTTTTCGGAATACCCAGAAAATGTACTATATCCCAGCAGAAGAGGCATATTTTTAACTTAATATTTACCCGCCACAGGGCAGAAAATGTTGTTTTTGCATTTTGAAGAAAAGGTATCGTTTAATTATATTTTAAAATATACTAAATATCTTTCAAATGGAGAAAAAACCTTCAGGTTTTACCTAGAAAGATCTGTTGCACAGTAAAAAGTTCAATAAGTGGCTTGGTATTTATTTTTAATACATTGTGTTATATTTTTAAACTTTAAAAACGTTCTCCTGAAAAATCGAGTTTTTTGATTTATGACGTTCTTGAAAGGAGTGAGCGATATATGATTTTATGGATAGGCAGCTGGTTAATTTGGGTGTAAGAACTTTTGAAATACAAGTAATAAAAAGTGATCAAGATCATGCCAAGTTTTATACGGTCTTCCTGCGCTCCATATCCTACTACACCCGCCTCATAAATTTGGAAACTGTTTATTCATCACTCATCGCTTAGTTAATTAGTCAGTTTCCAAATACGTGTCAGTGGTCAGGTCAGAAGTCGGAAAAATCTACGAAGAGATACATGCAAGTAAAAGAATCGAAGATTGTTTGCAAAGACAGATTAGTGTGGCGTTCTGTTCTCTCTGCCTACGGTTTTTGTACACGCTACGGATGAAAAAAGGAACATTAAGATATGTTAATAGGTAAATTGGGAAAAATCGAGGCATTTTGTATATACAGGGCCATATGAAATGGTCTATAATGGGCCAATTAATTTTCTTTCGTCTGTACCTTTAAAGGAATGTATTAAGGACTATCTTTATTCTAAATTACGTTAGGCCTTCCTCCAGTCAAGTCTAAAATTTCCCAACAGGGACTGAATTGTCTGGAGCATCGAATTTTCGACAGTGAAAAAAATTACGTTTTAAATTACATTTTTGTATTATATACATAAAACCGCTGAGGATATATATTTAATAAATTAACATCTCAAGTAAGATGAAAAAAAATTTGGACGTCTGGGTATTATCGGGGCTTACGATCTGTCGTAGGCTGGTTAAGTGATCGCTTTACACATGCGTAACATTCACCAATTTTAACCATGATTGTCAACTACAGTACTCAAATTTTTGGAACTCCTTAGATATATGATCAATTTCATGACTTAGTACATATGAGTTCAGAACAGCCATCTATATTGGATTGATGAAGCTTTTATTTAGTAGAAACCCTTTTATTTTGAAGTACGCAAGATCGATTATTTTTATATTGGAAAACGCCTGATAACATGATCTAAATTTCCATATTTCGGAAGTCATATAAACATGATCAATGTCATGACGTTCCATGATTGAGCTCACAACAGCCATCTTTGGTTGAATTTGTGAAGCTTTTCTTTGATTTGATTGGATTAAGAATGCTTCCATATTATTATTCATCTATGTACGTATGTTGAGGTGAAGAGTAATATGATGTATTGGTGGTAATGCCTTCGTGGTGTAATGGTTAGCGTGTTTAGTTACCGTATTGGAGGTTCTGGGTTCGATTCGGGGGGATGAAAATAAATATTAGTGATTTTACTCTGTAATATTGATTTTATATCACCTCGGACTTGTCCCTGAAGCGCAGGAGTGATTACCTTGCCTTCGTGTAAGTAAAGATCAATATAACACTGCGTCAATACGAATCAATGCCCTAAGCACCACTGGGTGCGGATAAGGGTAAAAAGAAGAAGCAGGTGTTGAGATGTCAAAAATGTAAAAATAACTCCTAAGTGAAGAAACCCAGTTATTATTATTTTGAAACACTCAGAATGTTGTGAGCATACGATGTTTAAAAATGCATAGGTGTGTTTTAAAAATTATGAATTATGGTCCATCAAATATGTATATTCGTACCGACTGTCAAAAAAACTTACAGATTTAAGAACAACTTTTGCAAAGCTGTCAAATAAAACGAGTTCCGCTTTAAGCCGCGTAGAGAGCGCTTTCGGAATACGTGAACAATATAAGCAGGCTGTGAAAAGGATTATTTTACGTACAAAACATAATCTCGTCGAGTGTATGTTCCTTTGTCGGCATTAGCAACTCTCTCAATTTTGGTGACAATATCCGTTTTTGTTAGTTAGAAATATTTATAAAGATTACTCAACAAATACTAGTTTATTTTTTTAATATAAGAATTTCACTTTCTCAGTGAAATGCGAATTCAAATGTATTTATTCCATGACAGAATCAATCTTTTGTATATTTTTTTGAAGGTGGGTTTGATGATGTTTTATTATCTATTCTTCCGGGTGTTTAGACTACATGTTGTATATTCCCATGGATTTACTGAAAGAGATCAACAAGGAGCAAACAATCAATTATTTTTAGTTATTTGAGATGCCAAAAAAAAAAAGTAAAATGAATGATTTTGTTTATTTAAACATTAATAAAAAAATTTAAGAAATAAAAAATAAAGTGTGTCCGAATAGTTAAACACGAATCTGGATTATCTCCAATAAGGAGTTATTTTTATAAATATTGTTTGACATTTCAACACACATGAAGACGAATATAGAAGTCTCAAAATGGACACAATCAAAGTGTTGTAAATAAATTAACTGATGATATAAAAAATGATGTATTTTCTAGCGTTTCTCAAGTTTGTGAATATAATCCAAGATTCGGACCTCGCATACAAATAAAAGAGTTTCTGCTTAATAAAACGTTTGCTTCGTCCCACCATAGATGTCTCTCGTGAAGTCAATCGAGTTCAAGAACTGTCTATCGGATTAAATCAATATATCTAGAAGTTTTAAGAATTTAAACAGTGTGTTTGTCAATCATAGGTAGATCTAGTGAATGTTACGAGTGTGTAAAGTGATCACTTAAACCAGCCTATGGCGGTAGTTAGCCCTGTAAATGCCCAGACTTCCATATTCTTCTTCATCTATGTTAAGATGTCAAAAAATAATGTATTCTTATCTTTCCCTTCCGGTGCTAAAATAAAAACGCTCGTCCCGGTGTTGGGTAGTCACTACACGATAAAAAATTAGCGATTTTAAATCGGAAAAATACGGAGATTCATAGCTAATCCCCTTAATTAATTATAAATGAAGTAAAAAATTAGAATAATTAAGATTTTTTGCTGAAAACATTAAAAAAAACATTTGGCAATGCTCACGGAACAATCATAGGTCCACTCTTGTCGGAAGCCCAAAAACGACTGCCAACTGTCGCTAGCCCGCTGGTCGCTAGCCAGAGAGCATTGAGCTTTGAGCTTCTTATGCTTGCACAGTGCTAGTATGTAAGAAAGAGATGCGAATAAAGTGTCACGGTTCCCGCACACGCATCACGCGAATTTATACGCGAATTTATTTTCGATATCCACAAAATACCTCCGATGTACCCGACAAATTCTGATTATAAAAAATATATTTTTAAATCAATGCGTAAATATGTTATGAAGGAATACTTAAAATCTTAGCCCTGTATTTATTATATTTATAGAATATTGATGGTTATTAGAAGCAATGTGTCCAAGTACACAACACCGGGAAGGGAGGGTTAAAATAAGCAAATTATAATAATAATTCATTCTGGTTTTAAAACAATTAAATATAAAGATGGAAGTCTGATATCCCAGGGCTTACGACCTGGCATTTGGCTGGTCACTTTATACACTTGTGCAACGTGCACCATTCTGCTCAATATGGATTGGGCCGTTTTTGCGTAATAAATACGCATATCTGGTTTGTAATAAAATAATTCATTCGTAAAGAGGTAATATTTTGTACGTTTTTACAATGATTGACGATTTTTTCGCTTGTTCATTACTTTTTAAACATAAGTTATTAAATCATTAAAATATTTGGCGTTTTTAATTTGAAAAAATCACTTTAAATTTATCGATAATCCCAAATGGGATAAATGTCTAATTTTACGTAGGTTTGAAGCGTGAAGTCTGAAAAACTAGGTAATAAATATTTACGTGTATTGTCCGTTCATATACATATATTTTACCTCTGATTTATTTATATTCATATTTATTTTACCTCTGATTATTATTTAGTTAGCCAACATAACAACTAGAGGTAAAATAACTGTAGATTCACTGTAGATCTATTTTCCATATAAGATGTTTACGATACTTTTTTTAATATTACTATAAACCCACCTATTGCGTTGAGATAGGTACCGCGTGTAAGGGGTTAATTTTTTTAACTGTATTTCTACAATTTAACCAAAAAAATACTTTTTTTTTATTATTAGATTAAAACCAATATTTTTAGCTTTTCCACTTTTTTATTTGACCAGCGACCGGGTTTCGTCGTTACCGACATCATCAGACTGATGGCTAAAAGTATTGGTTTTAATCTAATAATAAATTAAAAATGCAATTCCATCACGAAGTGTCAGTGGATAATATAAATCTATCAAAAAAATACTGATATGAGACATTATATTTTAATGTTTTAAAATTGTATTTTAATTTAAAAACATTAACCCCTAGTTAAGATCCCTACGATAACGCGGTACCTATATCGACGTTGTAGGGGAGTTAACAGTATACGTCAGGGGTTCCCAAAGTATGCGCCGCGGCGCCCTGGTGCGCCGTAGAAAGTAAAGAGGGGCGCCGTGAGTCGATCCTCAACCATTATCCGAAATCACAAATATTCTCGTGTACCTACCTATAAAGCAACAATTTATTTTTTGAGAGCTAGCATCTTTCTACCCAACTACTGTTATTGTACCTACCTACCTATTTCTTTCGACTATAATATATATATGTATATACATATACAGTTACGTTGTCTTTTCCAAACAGCTTACTAAAGTAGCGTGCCGTGACAAAATACTAAACTTGTAAGTGTGCCGCGGGCTGAAAAAGATTGGGAACCCCTGGTATACGTGTCTCGACTTGAGATAAAATATGTATTAAAAACTCTCCTTACCATTCATTGTTTACATTGTGTAATACCACTTTTATAAACACTTATTCGTGACTACCGGCTAATCAATGGATTACTAGGAGAGTATTTTATTACCATACCACAAAGCTATCAATGCTTTTAATGTACAAAATAAAATAAAGAAAAAAGATGGAAGTCTAAGCATCCCAGGGCTTACGACCTGCCATTTGGGTGGCTTAAACTACCGCTTTGTTAACTTGTATGACGTTCACCGTTTGCCCATTATTGAACATCCATATTGCATTAATTTTTAAAACCTGTATATCTTTGTCGTACAGGAGAAAACGACCAACTAACAAAACGTAAAATTTTCAGGAGGGCCATTTAAGTCACCTTTGCTTTGGCTAGAAAATAACCACCAATGCAGTTAGTCATTTTTATCAAGTCAATACTTCCATGTTTAAAATCCTTCGGGATTTTTTTTCAGGGCAATATTAAGCAAGTAAGATATCCAATAGTCAAAAATCACGTTTTTGTCAAAAATGCACTTGGTCACTTTCTCCTGTATGATTACGATATATGCAATGGTCTGGGAACCTTCCACATGCGGATACGATTTTCGATGTGGGTTTAGAAGTATATTATGGTTGATTGTGGCGCCACCATTTGAGAAATTGGTGAAATATTTATTTATCTATAATGACACTTGTTAGACGAGGGACAAGATAATAAAAATAAAATATTCAAATCTGACTGATTTTATGTGGTAAATTAAATAACAACATATTTAGTTATCTACCGCCTTTGACATCAATCTCGAGGTCTGTAGTTTTTTATTATTATAACAATCCCGTTATTTTTTCTTCATCTTTGATGAGATGTCAAAAAATAATATGAGAATAACTCCTGTAATTGGAGATAATCCAGATTTTGTGAACAAGTATTTGGACACACTCAAAATGTTGTAAATAAATTATCTGGTCAAATTATAAGCTTAATAATAAAAATGAAAATGGTATTTTCTGGCTTTTCTCATGTGTGTGATTATAATCCAGGTTTGGATCTCACATACTAATATAAGAGTTTCTGCTTAATAAAAAGCTTCTTTACATCTCACCAATAGATGTCTCTAGTGAAGTTCTAGAGATTCATGAACAAGGTTTCTAAATTGGTTCATATATATAGAACTTCCAAGAATTTGAGTAGCGTGGTTGTCAATAATGGGTAGAATTGGTGAATGTTACACGTGTGTAAAGTGATCACTCAAACCAGCCTATGACGGTCGTAAGCCCCGTAAATGCCCAGACTTCCATATTCTTCTTCATCTTTGATGAGATGTCAAAAAATAATATTTTATAGACATCGTGAATATTTTAATCCCGTTATACAAAAATATCATTTCAGTTCAAGAATTTATATTTCATTTGGTGAAAATATAACCAAGTGTATTTTCCAACAATCACTACTTTAAAAAAAATATATGTAATAAAACAAGTGTTTCGATGTTTATCTTATCATTAACAAACACCGTATGTGAAGCTAAGTCTATATTTTAGGGTTGAGTCCTTAGGATGTTGAAGGATGTAGGTACAGGAGGCAGGAGCTGTTTCAAATTTTATATATACATGCTCCATCCCAACTTATCGTCTTTAAAGACTGTTGAGGTAACTTTCCTCGTCCTCAGGTTGTAGGTCTTTTTTTCATGACAACATCACCGAGGTCATTGTTTCGCAAAGTGTGTGCCGCGGCACACTGGTGTACCGGGGTGATTAGTTGGTGTGCCACGGAAAAAAGTACAGTTTTGTGAAAATAACACAATTGCCTGTGCTGAGTTAAGTAGGCTAACATTTCGCATTAAGCATAATATGTTAAATCTGTTGCCATAATATGGTAAATATGCACCTCTGAAATTTCTTTATTTGGTAGGTGAACCTTGAACACACACGAAAAAAGTTTGGGAAACACTGACCTAGGTTAAGCCTTTGAATCATGTTATCTTTCTGTAGCATCCATAAGTTTTTGGTCTTCCACTAGATGTCTATCGAAAAAAGATCCATGGCGATTGCCTGATTCACAACATGTTCAGGTTTTCTATGTCCTATGTGCCCAAACCATCTCAATCGCCTTTCCCCTACCTTACTATTGAAGTATGTTACACCCAGGCTTCCACGAATGCGTGAACTCTTTATTTAATATAATTTTCGAGTATATTTGAAGCACTAACTTTGTGATTTTCCATTTTATGATTAAAATCTAACTTTGTTTTAAAATCGCTTTAGTGATTTTTAAAACACAGTAACATTTTTATTATATCTTTATTTTATCTTTAATGTGATTTTTTATCTTCTAGCTGACCGTCTAAGCATTGGCATTTCAGCAGTTTCTAGTTGCCTAGAGTAGGTGTTTTACAACGTCCAGCATTTGGACCCATAGAGAAGTTCTCAAGTAACTAATATATTATAATACATAATTTTATTTCATCATACACATAATTACAAATTACGTCAATCTCTCAATTTCCCTTTTGCTTAGTCTTTTATTTATTTATTTTTCCCTTTTTTCAGTTATAACGTGGACGATAGGAGAAGGCTTTAGTTATTGTTATTTTGTGTTTTACGGGCCTATTATTATTCAGACGTCCGCCTCCGTAATGTAATTGTCAGCACGCTCGACTACCGTTCTGGAGGTCCCGGGTTCGATTCCCAGGGGGGGTCAAATAAATATAAGTGATTTACCTAAAGCGGAGGGCTGATCACCTTTCCTTCATGTGTTAACGATCAAGATAACACTGCGTTTATATGAAGCAGTGCCCTATGCACCATTGGGGTACGGATAAGGGTTTATTATTATTATTCTATTCCATATAAGATGTTAATGATTTTTTCTAAAATGTTTTATGTGATGATAACTTAGGATCAAACATCTATCGTTAATACAGGATGGAGCAAAATTAACACCCTGTCGGAAGATGTTATAATTTTTGAAAATAGTGTCGTAAGTCAATAATATTTGATGTTTATGAACTACATAGACAGCTGCAGTTTACAAACAAATTGATAAAACAAGCAAAAATTGTGGTGCGGATAAGGGTTTTTTATTATTATTTATTATAATTCATATTTTAATGATTTTCGATTATTCAAAAATGCCGTAGTTATACATGTCCGAACCATCTCAACACACCTATCTTAATTTTATCGGTAATACTAAACTCAACCTTGCATTCTTTCCTTATTTCACCATTCGAACATCTCTCATACATCATATTAAAAGTAAAGGTGTATTGTGTATGTAAAACGTGCTATTGCCATGAACTAGATTGAAAAATATCACGATATTGATGAGTGGATATGTAAAACCACTCTAAATCAGTTAATATCATTAAGGATTATTGTTTCCGTGTGAAAATTACCATTGCAAACATCACAGTAATGTAACACAAGTAATGAATCAATTTTTAAGTAAGAATGTATACATCCTTGTGAGGAAGAATCTCTTGAGGAAGCTTTATGTATATATATATATATATATTATGTTATCTTGATCGTTAACACATGAAGGAAAGGTGATCAGCCCTCCGCTTCCGGTACCAGTCCAGGGTAATATTGAATAAATATAAAAGTGAAAAATCACTTTTATTTATTTGACCCCCCCTGGGAATCGAACCCGGGACCTCCAGTACGGTAGCCGAACGTGCCGACCATTACACTACGGAGGCGGACAAAATATATATATATATACTTATATATATTTATATATATATATATATATATATATATATATATATATATATATATATATATATATCGAACCCGGGACCTCCAGTACGGTAGCCGAACGTGCCGACCATTACACTACGGAGGCGGACAAAATATATATATATATATACTTATATATATTTATATATATATATATATATATATATATATATATATATATATATATATATATATATATATATATATATATTTATATATATTTAAATATATACATATATATATATATATATATATATATATATATATATATATATATAAACATATATATATATATATATATATAAATATAAATATATATCCATATATATATATTAATATATATATATATATATATATATATATATATATATATATATATATATATATATATATATATATATATATATATATATATATATATATATATATAAATATATATATTAATATAAATATAAATATATACACATATATGATATATATGATTTTCGCCGTTTCCCCGCAGAGGTAGGCAAAGAGGATGGAAAGCCACACTCTTCTGTCCTGACATACACTCCTCGCCTCCTTCACATCCATGCATCTAACTTTACCTTTGACAACACCAGATTTAAGGTTCTGATTGATCTGATCGTGCCAAGTCTTTTTCGGCCGTCCTTGTTCTGTTTTCCCGCTCACATTCGCCTCATATATTTTTTTAGTCATTCTCTCGCTATCCATTCGCTCCACATGTGTATACCAACTTAAAGAACTCTTTCTAATCCTAAATGAATTAAAAGCAAAATCTGGAACTACAATAGATGAAATTTTTAATTTAAGTTTTACTTGGTACCACATTCATTTTTTACGTGTGTAAAGTGATCATGTTTATCGTTATCTTGAAAATTAGTTATCACAAACCATTAATATCGGTATTACCAATTGAAAAACCAACCAATCAATTTAAATTCAAAGATGAGGTCTGTTTTTCTTCCGCGAAATACGATATTACAAAGAGGAAATGGAAATGACATCTTGATATAAAAATAACGTTTCCTTAGTTCGTTTCTCCCCCAGGGTTAAATTGCCATTACATCACAACCCTTAGAAATTTCCAGAGATTGAAATATAAAACAAAATGTTTTCCTATACTCCAACGTTTATTCATAGAGTTAATTGATATCCTTTGAGCAATTTAATCAGTGATCCGAAAAGAGTGTATACGGTTGGAAAATTAAAATCAGTTAATTTTCATATTATTTCAAAAACAATAATACGAGATATAACTCCTAATTGGATATAAATATGTAATAAAATACCCAGGTACCTACCTATACATTTTATTAAGTAATTACAAATAGTACCTACATAAAACAGTTCTACCACCAGATGTCGCATGCGTCGCACAGAATAAAACAAAAGACTTCCGATAGAAAAAATATAATATTCTGGACTGTCAGAATCAGACAGATAGATAGAAAAATATTATAAAGATAAATTAAGAATAAACTTTAATTACAAAGCAACACATTGTTTATTTTATTATTATACACCCACTTTACATATTATTTACACCCAATTTACAAAGAAAAATATTATCACGTTATATATATATATAAATATATAAATTATATATATATATAAATTATGAATTTGCTTTTTTCTGGAAACATTTATTACACAATCACCTCAACATCCTTATGTATAAACACGGAGAAGTTATTACTTTTACGGTTTCCACATTTCAAATATTACATAAGTGGGTCATGAAAAAATAATCCCCTTTCGTATACGGGAACAGCTTAAAGCTCTGAACAAATATACTGTACCGACTGTCTTCCCAACCTGTGGTACGCATATTACCGGTGGTACGCGAGTAGGTAATAGATTTTTCGCCACAAATAAACAGTCATGGAAGATAATAATAGATAATTGCTGTAGAAACAATATAATTGAAAACTATTTAATTAATATTATTACATGCAAACAAAAACTTCTTTTTTATGCTTATAATTTTATTTTATTTTATGTTTAAATTTTTTTTTAAATATTAATTCTTTAAATGTTCTGGTTTAGAATTTAGACAAGAAATGAGCTTCGGCACCGTTTATTTTTTTTAAAAACATTATGATGTGTCAATTTCAAATTCAAGTCTCATTTTTACCAGAAAAAAAGAACCTTTTTAAACTTAAATTAATTTGAGTTTCGGGAAATATAGTCACCATATAAAATTTATAATGAAAATAGAATAACAAATTTCTGGAAACGCAATAATTTTTACCAAGTGGTTTCAATTAAGCGCTACAAAGGTTGGGAAACGCTCTAATGCATAGGATGCTTCAAAGCACCGCCAGCATCCCAAAGGTAACTCGTGTAAACTGTCGTTGGCGAATTTGCATACAGAAAAACTATTTGTTTTTCATATTGAAGTTGACGATTTTCTGTTAATATTTTCGTTTCATTATTTTAAGTGCACCGTGTAGTGCACAGATTCCCAAACTTATGTGACTCGACCCCCTTATTTCAAGGTCGATGATTACCTGATATGACGATGAAAACCTGTATCTCTAATTGCGATTTTTTAAATAGTATGCATCTAGTCAAATAGTCTTTCAAAAATTCTGTTGTTGTTAATTTTGATATTTAAACAATTAAAGCCTCGATGTCGAAAATTGTAATCTTCAAGGCTTCAAATTTCAGTGTGACTGGCTTCGAATCGCTTATACCAGACAATGATAGGATGTAATCCCTGAAAATATCTAGCTTTTCACGCTCCAGAAATTCCCCGTCACTGTTGATAAATATTTGTCTGCAAATATTTAAACTCGCTTGAAAGTTAGTAGAAATGAAATTGAAATACGGCCGATTTCAATGCCATTATTTCGAATAATTAAAACCGAAATCAAAAAAGCTTTTTGCTTCAAAAAAATGTACACAAGTATAAATTTATTTATATTTTAACATTAAAATAAAAAGAAATATAACTAAGTGATAAAAAAAAATGCAAAGAAAAAAAAACTATCATATCATTCGTATGTAAGTATAAACAATAAATATTGAGTGAAGTCCCTCTCCAAGCACAAGAGTTTAGTCTCTTTTTTGAAGAGGAACAGAGTATCGAGTATTAACATGTGTTAAAAAATAAAAATGTCTAGCAAAGAAATTAAGTTTTATTTATTTTTTCTTTATTAAATAAATTTTAAAAATGTGTTCAATTAACATCAACCACATAATTAAAAATTGCAATTTACAATAATGTCCCCTCACTGAGTTTTCCACTTCACATTGTACTTATTTTTATTGAAAATTATGTTTTCCGGCGTTTCCCAGGTATGTAAAAATAATCCGGAATTCAGATCTTGCATACAACTTAATAAAAGGGTCTCTGCTTAATCAAAGCTTTCTCAATCCAACAAAGATGGCTGTTGTGAACTCATATGTACTGTATCGTGAGATTGATCATTTAAAATTAGGAGTTCCACAAATTTGAGTATGTGGTTGTCAATAATGTGTAGAATGGTGACTATTGCGCGTGTGTAAAGTGATATATCGCTCACTCCTTTCAACAACGTCATATATCAAAAAAACTTGATTTTTCAGGAGATCGTTTTTAAAGTTTAAAAATATAATCAAATGTATTAAAAATAAATATCAAGCCACTTATTGAACTTTAAACTGTTCAATATTTCTGTGTAAAACCTGTAAGTTTTTTTCTCCATTTGAAAAATATTTAGTACACTAAAAAAAATAAACAATTACCTTTACTTCAAAATGCAAAAACAACACTTTCTATCCTGTAGCCAGTAAATATAAGTAACTTTTGCTGGGATAGTAAAAGATGTGTCACTTTTGCTGGGATATAGTACATTTTTTGGGCATTCTGAAAACATGCATAGCTGGAAATTGACGATTTTTGATAAATGACGTTGTTGAAAGAAGTGAGCGGAATGTGCTTCATTAATTAAAAAATATTTAAAAAATACCTTTTCTTCATAATTAAAAAATAACACTTTTGGCCCTGTAGCGGGTAAATATTAATTGAAAAATATGCCTCTTTTGCTGGGACATAGTACATTTTTTGGGCATTCCGAAAACATGCACAACTGAAAATTTACGATGTGTGATTTATGACGTTCTTGAAAGAAGAGAGCACATTGTTGATTTATAAAAAAATGTAAAAAAAATGTTTACAATTTTCCGCACCAGTTACGTTTACTTGTTCCAGTTTTGTATTGAGGTAATCTATTAGGAAGACACGTTACTAGGAATCAAAATGGTCGAATTAGCCAGAGGAAATGCTCGCAGTTCAACGAGCCATGAACAAAACAATACGTTTTGGAATACTTTCCTTAGTAACGTGGAATTCCTGTGCAGACTATACGCAAATGGCTTACGTTACCGATCGAGAACAATACTATTGATGCAAGAGAAATTTACGTAGGATAATTGGACTATGTTATGCAGAAACCATCCAACACACGAATTGGTAAGCCGAGATCATTAAACCCAGGCAACATTTACGTAATTGAATTTTTAGCTTAAGGGTGAAGATTCATTCTACTATAAGTCGCTACTTAATTTTCTCCAAATCTTCGTAACATTTTACGTGGCATTTTTTTCTCACAACACCGTTATTGCATTGAAAAAATACGTTTTTCTTCGAAATAATTAAACGGTTTTGAAAAGTAAAGAGTTATTGATAAGTAAGAAGTTAAAAAATCTATGTATGTATATTCTGAAAAACAAAAACAAAAAACAGACATGTGACCTCTCCGGTGGTGTCCGGTGAAATGAATTTTGTGTTAGAAGTATTCTAGCTAATATTCCCTTAAAATACCGTTTTTGTATTGAAAAATTAGATAAAAATTAATTAAGTTTTTCTTAGAAATAAATATACGGTTTTGAAAAAAATGAGTTTTTGAACGGTAAAGAGTATTTTTTTTAAATTTTTTATATGAAAAATCTAATTCCAATACATATTCTTCAAAAATTGTGCGCGGAGTCAAGTGTCTCCGGTAGATGTTAGGTTTATTATAATCTAATCATAAAGAAGCATTGTTTACTTTGTGTCATATTCAAATTTTTGATTTTTTTGTCAATAAGGTCACAGTTCGGAATTTTATTGGTTGGATGGTTTCAGCAAAATTAAAAAACAAATGATACAATGAACACATCCAACCATCTTGGAAAGTTTGAGCTAAATTTCATTTTCTTCTTCTTCTAGTTCAAAGTCAAATATGTACGTACAAACCTCATGGATGTTTTCCTGCAAAATTTTAATTTTTGTATATGTATAATTTTAACGTGAGCATGCTGAAAGCTGTCAACCCACATGGATGGTTACAACTTTTTTTTTCATGGATAGTTGTGGGTGTTTTTTGTGCTGGGTGCCTTCAAAAAATTAAAAATTTACTTCTGATGAAATAACGCTTATAATTTTTTTTGCAAAATTTAAAAAAAAAATTGCAAAAAAAAGTGGGTTGGATGGTTTCTGCATAACATGGTCGAATTCACCCGATGCAAGCAGCAAACGTTAGGAGAATTATCTTTAAAAGAATACGTTTACCATATAATTCAACCTTGGTATTTGGCGCTATTAGAACACCGAAATAAACAGATAAGAACACTAGCCTAAATACATAATTTCGTTTATAAATTGTGTTTTTTTAAATTAATTGACCATTGTTTGAAGTACATGAGAAATATAATCATATTATTTATTAGGTAAATAATCCAGTATCCGATGTAATGAAAAAAACTATATCTCAACATAGACAGATACATAAAGAAGAATCTGCGTATTTACTCAACTCGACAATAGATGGTGTCGAGAACTCGCAAGTGTGAATTGAATAACACGTAATAGAAAAAAATACAATTTCTGATATTTTATTATTAACTAGTGGCGTTGTCAATGGTGGTAAAACGGTGAGTGGTACAAGTGTTTTAAGTGATCACTTAAACCAGTCTTTGAAAGGTCGTAGGCCCAATTAATACACAGACTTCCATATTCTTCTTCATCTACGTGGACGGAACACAGAGTTGTGAATGAAATTCGGAAGCACTAAAATATAATTAAAAATTGTTGAAAATAATAATTATAGTGGAGGCAGACAAAACTAATATAAAGGAAATTTGGAAAAAAAGATGGCCTTTTTTTAAGATAGATTTTTTGTTGTTGTTGGGTAATATATCCAACAACAACAAAACCGTGTTTAATACGGACAGCCATATTAAACACGGTTATTGGATTGAATTCTACTTTTATTTACATAAACATATATGATAATATGTGACGTGTTTCGTCTTATTAAGACATTATCAAACACTCATGTGCTGGAAACACTGGAGTGTTTGATAATGTCTTAATAAGACGAAACGCGTCTTATATTATCATACATAAGGATGTAAATAAAAGTAGAATTCAATCCAATAACCGTGATTAATTTTGGATATAATACCCAACAATTCAATATGGAATTTTACCAACTGTCTGCAGTTACCATAAATATTTTTGTTTTATCTATGACTATGTTGCGAAATTGATAGAAAATGTGAAATAAACTTGTATTTGTATTTTTATCCATTTTACTGTTAATTTGCATTTAAAAGTTCTCAATATAAGAAAAAAAAGTAAAATATAGAAAAGTAAAGAATATTTTATTTTCTATATTTTTTTTATAAAATCGATGAGATTTACTGTAAATTTAAATTTAAAAGCTTTAAATATCCCTGTCACTACCAACAAAAAATACACGAAAAGCAATGTAGGTATCATTTTCTATGTTTTTTTTATTATCAAGTAGACGAGAATGTAATTTCCTCCTCTAAGCAGTATTATTAAGACTGGACAGCCAAACCACAGCTAGTCTCAGCGAATTTGATACTCACCGACGCATTTGTCATCAAATCTCCGAAAAAGGAAAAAAAACAGCATGATATCCTGCATAAGAATCGCGGATATTCCCAACAGGAAGGTCGCTCAACTCTCAACGACCTTTGCCCACGCGAAATATGCATTTGATCATGTTATTCAGAAACCATCCAACCCACAATTCGCAACACTTACAACATTTTGAATGTGTCCAAATACTTGATCATATAGCTATGTAGATGATCTCCCGTTAGGAGTTATTTAAAAAAATTAAAGTTAGTTTTAAAATCACTTTAAACATTTTATTATAATATCTACTTAATTATAATGTCTACCGGTTTCGAAGATAACAGCTTCTTTATCAAGACTAATTAATTTATCAATAATAAAATAATAATAAAACCCTTATCCGCACCCCAATGGTGCATAGGGCACTGCTTCATATAAACGCAGTGTTATCTCGATCGTTTACACATGAAGGAAAGGTGATCAGCCCTCCGCTTCCAGTACCAGTCCAGGGTAATATTGAATAAATATTATAGTGAAAAAATCACTTTTATTTATTTGACCCCCCCTGGGAATCGAACCCGGGACCTCCAGAACGGTAGCCGAGCGTGCTGACCATTGCACTACGGAGGTGGAATTTATTAATAAAAGTTATATTAAAATATTTATAGTGAATTTAAAACAATGTTTTGATTATAAATTCCTTCTAACTTCGTGATTTTCCATTTTATTTTAATTGTAAAATGGAAAATCACAAAGTTAGTGGTTCAAATATATATTTTAGAGCTATTTTTTATTACCATATTACCCTGGACTGGTACCTGAAGCGGAGGGCTGATCACCTAACCTTCGTGTGTAAACGATCAAGATAACACTGTGTTCATATGAGGTAGTGCCCTATGCACCATTGGGGTGCCGATAAGGGTTTTATTATTTATTATTATTATTTTTTATATATTTTTTATTTCGCTAAAGATGTCTCTCTAGACTAAAGACGTCTATCTGGATCTCATCCAGATTTGTGAAGAAGTATTTAGACACACTCAAAATGTTGTAAATAAATTAACTGGTCAAATTATAAGCCAAAATAATAAAATAAAAAGGAAATTTTATAGCGTTTCTCATGCATGTTAATATAATCTGCTCAATAAAAAAACTTTTTTCTTCTCACAATGGATGTCCTCGTAAAATTTTAGTCAATTCAAGCAATATGTTTCGAATTTGAACAATATGTATATCTAGAAAGTAAAAGAATGTGACTAGTGTGGTTGTCAATCATGGGTAGAATTGTTGAATGTTACACGTGTGTAAAGTGTTTACTTAAAACAAGCCTATGACGGTCGTAACCCCTGTAAATGCCCAGACCTCCATATTCTTCTTCATCTATGTATTTTGAAATGTCAAAAACTTATATGAAAAATAACTCATATAATTGGAGATAATCCAGATTTGTGAATAAGTATTTGTACACACTCAAAATGTTGTAACCCTTACTTCTATCATTCAACATAGTGATGTTTTTAAATTATTTTTTTTTTTATTCTGGAAACACTCAAATCACTTTACCAAATTTTTGGGTTTGGATGGTTTTTGAAAAACACGGTCCAATTGTCCCATCCGAATCATTCCCACCCCGCGGCCGCACACTGACCAACCCACCTCTTCTTACCTCACAACTCTCTTACCTCCTGGTACAAGCCGGACCCTATTATCAGTTCTGTCACGGACCATATAACAGTAGTCTACACTCAATACAATTCACTTACATTACCTTGTTATATCATTACTTGGTAGTCATATGGTGTATGAGGCATTCAATGTAAACATGGTAATCTCGAGGAATGATTCAAGAGTGATCGCTGTCTGTGATCTTGTACCTAGATTTAAAAAAAAAATAGGTGACGTCATACAAATAAAAACTACAAACTGCTGAAATGCGCATCCTTAGATGGCCAGATGGAGTGTCCCTTAGAGACAAAATAAACACAACATTTTGAGTATCTCCAAATAATTATTCACAAAATCTGGATTATCTCCAATTTCAGGAGTTACATATTTTCATATTATTTTTTGATATCTTATCAAAGATGAAGAAAAAAATGGACGAAGAATATGACGGTCGTCAGCCCCGTAAATGCCCAGACTTTCATATTCTTCTTCATATTTCATGATATGTCAAAAAATAATACAAAATTAACAGTTCACGCAATTGTGGAAGCTTGGGTGTAACAGACATCAATAGTAAGGTAGAGGAAAGGTGATTGAAGGTGGTATGGGCATATAAGGACGTAGAAAACCTGATCATATTGTAAACCATGCAATCGTCATAGATCTGCTTTAAAAGACATCTACAGGAAGACCAAAAAAATCATGGATGCTACAGAAAGATAACATGATTCGAAGGCATGGCCTAGGTGACGTTGATATGATATAGGGACCCACAACCTGAGGACGAGGAGTGCTGACCTTAACAGCCTACAAAGGCGATTAGGTTTTCTATTTATTTCTCATTTCATATGTATGAAAAACTAACTAAGTAACTAACCATCATACCATTTTGCTGCTTTGGTAGGCAGAAAAATGCATACCCCTGCGAGATGGTATTTTTTCCTAATTAAACGCCACGCCAATCTGTTTCCGCAAAGAATCTTCGTCTTTTCCACATTCGTTTCATATATATTCACCGAGATACCTGATTATACTTACCTGCCAAATATTTATTACCTAAAAGTCCGCCTCCATAGGACAATGTCCTCGAAATCAGTTAATATACAATGCATACAAACGTGATTCGTATATGGTACGTGTGTTAAAAAATCACTAAAATATTAATTTTAAGTCTCCAAAATGCAATTTGTAATATTGAACAAATGTTGATACGTATTTTGTATCAAATTTTAGTTTGAATTTGTCTGAAATTGAAACATTCAGTTCATAGCTTCTTCTTTCGCATGTATGGTTTTGACAGACAGGTTTTCATGAATACTCCCAATAAAAGTCCCTCAATTCGGCAATCAATTTCCAGGCATTTCATGAAATATAAATTCAGCCGTGCCTACACAATCTCCACTGTGAAAAGTGGCATAGCCATTTAAAAAGGTTTTATCAATTCGATGCGAATAAAAAAGTAGAGTGTTTTAATTGTCCTGAAATATAAATTTCAGTGGGTTTGGCCAGGATAATAAAAGCGTTTTATGGCAGGACAAGAAACCGTCCAGATTGGAGGAGAGAAAAAATAACAAAATGCGAAAACGCGATGCGCCTCTTAGGATTATCAATGTGTTAGTGTGAACTTTGGGGAAAAGGGAATCATTGACCTCGAATTCCTGATCCTGTGTTGTGAGGCGATGACGTAACGCAGAGTTGAATCTCGTGAGATGTCCCCAGATATGTAAAGGATATTCTTGTACACCCACCCACCGTTTTGGTCGCAAATTTAGGCGACTGGCAAGATTATCTTCATTAGTGTAGATTACGATTTCACGATAAGAGTATTTTTAAAAGCTATCGCGGCTAATCCTTTTCTTTGAGAAATACTTAACTTATGTGAAAATGTATGTATATTTACTGATATGTAAATCAGTTTTTTTTTTAATAATATTTATTTTGTTGTGATTTCTTGAAATATTTTCAGTCCAAATTATTAAGCGATTCTGTTTTAAGATGATTTACGAATGTAGTGGCCAAAAATATTTTTTTTATATTTTATATTTTTTATATTTATATATATATATATATACTTATATATTTTATATTTTTTTATATTTAATAAAATTACAAATCTACGTAACAGTAACAATTATCAAAAAACAATAAAATCAGTAGGTACCAACTTTGTTGTTCCTCCTTTTTTTAATACTGCTTCAATGCGTTTTGGCATGAATTTTACAAATTTTTACAAGTAGTCTTGGAAAAAATTTTAAACCACACCTTTTCGATGATGTTTTTTAGAGCTTCAGTTAATAAGTATATATAACTAATGAAACCTTTTTTTAAACTATTTTAAACCATCATTATTTTTTACATTTAAATTACAAATATTTGTGGTTCTTTATTATTTACAAAAATACTTAAATTTCATACTATTTCTGTGAGCTCATTATTAGAAATAGGTATCAAATTGTGGTAGAGTGGGTTCGAACCGAGAAACTCTCACTCAAGAGTCCGCGACACTAACTACAGGACCACAGCCCGACAGACATATCGTAGATAAGTATGTATTACATATCATTGTCGTATTATTATCCAAGTCTTTATTAGCGCCCTTGAGGTATAATTTTACGAAAATGACGCCATATATATACGTTATCTTTTTTTATTATTTACGTATATAAGATGGTATATTACAGCATTTATTATTTACCTTGCTTATTATGTACAAAGTTTGTATGTAGAACTTTTAAGGGATTTTTGTTTCTTCTAGCTAAATACATGGTCAATTTCAATCTGTGCTGGGTACAGGAAGGATAAACTAGTGTAAGGCAATCAGGAACTTGTCAGCATTTGCTCATTGCTGGAGGAAACCACGTCAAACTCCTCAGGAGAATCCGGACTGCTGACTGTCGAGAACAGACCTTCCGTTCCACTAGAAGAAGGTTCGGCATTTTGTGTCCTAGCTTGGTTTATGGTACCAATATTTTCGCTTTTTTTAATCATGTATGATACCATCTCTCGTGAGAGTTCCATATAAATTTTGACACGCTTCAAAAAAACGTGATCATGTTATAATGAATAAATAAGTTTTTTCAGTATCATAATAAAATTATTTAACAAAAGTTGAATTTAATAGCCCTCTAAATATACTTAAATAAACTTTAATATGAAGACACATTTAAAATACCAGTTTTCACGACGTCTGAAGTGACTATTATGACTTTCATTTCATTGATTTATGTGTTTCCTACCCAGAACCGTTTTATGAATTCTCTGCTAGATGACAATAATCCACTTTTTTCTTAAAAAACAATTAAATATTATGGAATTTTTAGACTTGACGATTGAGTTTCTCCAAAACGTGTTTTAGAAAATACAGAAAAAATAAAAGAGGTAATTATTAGCACAATGCTACCAAATAAAAATTAATTGTTTTTATTTATAGAATATATTATATTTAAGATATTGTATAATGTAGCGATTTTTTTTATAAGTTTTTTGTTTAACGTTGTTTATATGTAGGATTTACAATTTTACTTTTGCTATGTAAAAAGACTGTAATCATTTCTAGTAGGTATCATACTTAGAAATATAAGATTGAAAGATATATATTGACACAAACAAATAAATTCAACGTAGTCAGAGCCTGGGAGCTTGGGTTTGGTAAGAGCGTAGTCAGTGCGTGGGTTAAAATATAAAATATTATAACATTTTGAGTGTGTGCAAATACTTGTTCACAAAATCTGGATTTTATTTTCGTATTATTTTTTGACATCTCATCTAAGATGAAGAAGAATATGGAAGTCTGATTTTGTGCACAAGTAATTGGACACACTCAAAATGTTGTAAATAAATTATCTGGTCAATTTATAATCTAAAATGATAAAAATGAAAATGTATTTTCTGGCGTTTCTCATGTGTGTGATTATAATCCAGGATTCGGACCTCACATACTAATATAAGAGTTTCTGCTTAATAAAAAGCTTCTTTACATCTCACCAATAGATGTCTCTAGTGAAGTTCTAGTGATTCAAGAACAAGGTTTCTAAATTGGTTCATATATATAGAACTTCCATGAATTTGAGTAGTGTGGTTGTCAATAATGGGTAGAATTGGTGAATGTTACACGTGTGTAAAGCGATCACTTAAACCAGCCTATGACGGTCGTCAGCCTCGTAAATGCCCAGACTTCCATATTCTTCTTCATCTTTGGTGAGATGTCAAAAAATAATATAAAATATTACACTGTTAAACTTGAGTCAGTATTCGTTTGGTTGTATCACACCAATAAGTAGACGTATAATACTTTATTAAATCAATATTACGTTTTTGGTATCTTATTCTGAGATGAAGATCTATTCTTTTAATAAAAAAATATATACCTTTCACAAGTTGCAATTATTTCTTGACTAAAACATATCACAATCCAACAAAAAATTGGAGGTTTAGGAGGTTCAAGATCAACAAAAAAATATATACATCTCTTAGTGGATCACTTTACAAGATACGCATTTATTTTAACCTCGAAAACTCAGAATGCGAATGATTTTATAAAACTAGTCATGAACATAACAGAAACCCAGGATATTGGTATGCTTCTCACCGACCAATACCCAGGAATAAACTCGAAAGAGTTCAAGGAATTCTTAAATGACAAGCGTATCCCAATAATCCTCACTGCAGTAAATGCATTCTCAAATGGCCTAAATGAAAGGCTGAATCAAACATTGGTGAACAAAATCAGATGCAAAATAAATGAAAAATGGAAAAGAAGAGCATGGACCACAATAGCTCAAGAATGTGTCAATAAATATAATAATACTAATCATTCCGTCACTGACTTTTCCCCAAGTTATCTTTTATATGGTACAGATGTAAATATTTTACCCAACGAATTAAAACAAGGAAAGTCTAATAATGACTGGATTAGAGACAGGAAAATAGCGCTTGAAAATACAATAAAATCACATAATTACAATGAAACATTATTTGACAAAAATAGAATGGGCTGCGAATTCAACGTAGGAGACATGGTGTATGTGGAAAATGGAAACAAGCTAAACAGAAAAAAATCAACCCACCCTTTCACAAGGTTCTAATCACGACACGGATGGACAACAACACAATCCAGCATATTGCATTAATAAAACACGCTTAGGACATAATTTTTTTTTTAAATGCTTTAAACGATTCTGTAATATAAGCGTAGCACATGACGAGACGTTCATTTAAATTATTTAAAAAATATAAGAGAAATATATGTAGATAATATAAGTAATACAACACCAAACAAAGTAAATTGATATAAACAAAAATATAAAAGTTCTTACGAACAAAATGCACATTGCAACAACATCTGTCCGGTGTTGGCTGTCGTATCTCGGTGGGATGACCAACTTTTTGCAACTTTTTTGTCCCATATCGAGTCTACGAAGAATAGCTTTTTATATATTCATCTTTTTGTTTTCTGTTAAAATCAAATATTTGAATAAATTTTGAGTGTGTCCAAATACTTGTTCACAAATCTGGATTATCTCCAATTACAGGAGATATTATCTAAAATTAAAGGAAAAATAATAAAAATGAAAATGATTTTCTGTCGTTTCTCGTGTATGTGATAATAATCCAAGATTCGGGTCTCACATACTAATAAAAGAGTTTTTGGTCAGTAAAAATCCTCTTTTCATGTCACCAATAGATGTCTCTCGTGAAGTTCTAATGATTCAAGACCAATGTTTTAAAATTGGATCACATTTATAAACTTTCAAGAATTTGAGAAGTGGGGTTGTCAATAATGGGTAGAATTGGTAAATGTTACACGTGATCACTGAAATGCCTAGACCTCCATATTCTTCTTCATCTTTGATGAGATGTCAAAAAATAATATCAAATATTTGTAGTTTAATTTTATTTCTGATAATATCTATTGTATTCTTGTCAGTGAGTGCGTTTTACTATAACCTAAAATAAAATGTATACCCACACAAAGGCCATGCCTTTGTGGGATCTTTTTTTTGTATTTAATTTTTTTTTTTTGTACTTGTATTTATAGTATATTGTATATTGTAAAAAGGGTTTACTGTGATTTAGAAAAACCACTGTTACGATTTGTGTATCTATGCGAATCTATGCGAGTGGACCAGCGGCGACAGGTGGTCGGCAAGGACGCGGCGCCGTCTCGGCGCCCTCGCCACTGCGCGGCGTCCATAGAATTACAAGGGTCTACGTGTATTAGGCCAACTGTGAAATGTTTTTTTAAATCAATAAAACAAAATAAGCTCTAGGCCGGTAGTCCGAAAACAGATTAAACAAAGCAATTAAAGATTTGGCGTTTAATTTGTAAAACTCTATTTTAATTTATATATTAAATATTAAAATTCAAATTGAAACACTGATTTTTAGAAATCACTGAGCTTTATTTTATTATTAAACCACATACGAATAAAATTTGTTGTAATTGTTTCACCTTGTTATGAAATTTTCAAACAAATGTCAATTATTTTCAAACTAACCTTTAATGTATAATACATTACATTAAAAATGCCATAGCAGGGTGAAGAAATTCACTGATTTTATTTATTTTTGTTTTTAATCATAAAATACAACTAAGTAGACTAAGTAGAGTTTTTAACAATGTCAAATATCAAAAATTTTGATTTTTAGGAGATCTTTTTTAAAGTTTAAGAATATAATGAAATGTTTTAAAAATAAATATCAAGCCACTTATTGAACTTTTTACTGGGCAACAGATCTTTTAAGGTAAAACCTGAATATTTTTTCTCCATTTGAAAAATATTTAGTATAGGCACCTATTTAAAAAAATTAAACAACACATTTTCTTCGAAATACAAAAACAACACTTTCTGCCCTGTAGCTGGTAAATATTTTAATTTATGTATAATTTTAAATCAAACACAGATTTTTTGAGTCTACTAAGTTGTATTTTACTAACGAAAACAAATAAAAATTATATTGTGACAATTGTTTCGCCTTGTTAGGGCATTATCAAACGAATGTTCGTTTGATAATGCCCTAACAAGGCGAAATAATTGTCACAATATAATTTTTTTATGTGTTTTTGTTAATAAAATACAACTTAGTAGACTCAAAAAATCTGTGTTTGATTTAAAATTCATACATAAATTAAAATGGAGTTCTACAAATTAAACGCCAAATCAATAAATAAATGGGTAAATATTTAGTTAAAAATATGTCACTTTTGCTGGGACATACATTTAGTACATTTTCTGGGCTTCCGAAAACATACACAACTGAAAATTGACGATTTTTGATATATGACGTTGTTGAAAGGAGTGAGCGATATGTATATGTACATATACGTGTCTATGCCATTTGTTATATTCCTTGTGAAATATTAACATATTAATCAATATTTTAACCTTTCACCTTGAGTAAATTTATTACCCATACATTTGTCAAAACGATTCGGTCCGCCACGCTAAAGACCTATAAATTGTAACGGTATAGATGGGATTTTGTTAATTAATATCATGTCAAGCTTCAACAACGTGCTGTTATTTCAATGTTACCTTACGTTTACATATTCAAATATATGATTATTTGCAATTAATATGTAATAAATGTTTTTTTTAAACCCTTACCGCACCTCAATGGTGCATAGGGCACTGCTTCATATAAACGCAGTATTATCTCGATCGTTTACACACGAAAGAAAGGTGATCAGCCCTCCACTTCAGGTACCAGTCCAGTGTAATATTGAATAAATATTAGAGTGAAAAAATCACTTATATTTATTAAACCCCCCTGGGAATCGAACCCGGGCCCTCCAGAACGGTAGCCGAGCATGCTGACCATTACACTACGGAGGCAGACAAAATAAATGTATAGTCATGTTTTATCTTACAAAACAATAATATACATAGTTTAATATTAACAACATTTTGAATGTAATCAATTCTGGATTATCTTCAATTATATGAGTTATTTTTCATATATTTTTTTTGACATCTCATCAAAGATGAAAAAAATATGGAGGTCTGGGCATTTACGGGGCTGACGACTGTCATAGGCTGGTTTAAGTGATCACTTTACACAATGTAACATTTACCAATTTTACACATTATTGATTACCACACTACCCAAATTCTTGGCAGTTCTATATATACATTAACCAATTTTGAAACATTGTTCTTAAATCACTAAAGCTTCACTAGAGACATCTATTGGTGAGATGAAAAGAGGATTATTACTGACCGAAAACACTTTTATTAGTATGTGAGGTCCGAATCCTGGATTATAATCTTTTATAAACACACATATAAATCTTTCCTGTACAGGTCATGCCACACACAGGCCATGCCTATGTGGTATCTTGTTTTTGTACTAAAATAGTATAATATTTTTTTGTACTTTTAATAAAACTATATTTGTGGAGGTCATCACCAAAAAGTTACATTTCCAATATTGCACAAAAAATCCTTTAAATGCAAATCTTTTCTGTTTTCTGTATTTTATCGAAATATTAATTAAATGTACTTAAAAACGTGACCAATCCTGTGTTAAACATATATGAAATCCACCAAAATCGCACCAAAACGTAACGATTTTACAAGCTAGAATTCCTGATTACTTAAAATCATTTAAAATGGAAATGTAACGTTTTGGTGAGGACCTCCACAATTGAGAAATGCAAAAAAATGATCAAGCAAAGAAAAAAATGGTGAATTACTTAAAGGATATTTAAGGTTTTTAACAAATGAACATTAAATTTTTATTCTAATTGATTTGTAATATATTTTTTTGATACAGTCATTATGAACTTCCTGCCCCCGCTGGAATTCATATTGCATATACCAAAGGTGATTTGCAATAAAATATCTAAGCTGTTGATCTTAATATACAGTTATGCCTCGCATAACGAAAATTCAGTTCATTCATTGCGCTACTCACCCAACCTCGCTTCACACAACATACTGTAAAACTGAAGAGCTCTAAGCACTTCTATTCCAGCAACATGATAAAGCTCAAAGGAAAACTTCATCTGACAACGACAAATCAACCAATCTCAATTGATACCATCGAGGACTACCTGCTCAGGAGTATACCAACCTTTGACTATCCAAACTCAACTGAAGCCGACAGGGTCAACCATCTCTATAATGACACCTTTGCCCGCTATTTCCGGAAGGATTTGAAGAAAAGAAAGAAACTAACAACCCTGGAATTTTTTTTCAAAAAGCCAGCAGCCGAAAAGCAATCGATAGAACAAGAGGATTTGATTTCATTAATTGATTCGGCAGTCACTTTGTGGTAAAATCTATCCATCTTTAATTAATGTTTATAAAATATAAAGTAAATATAAATAACTAGTTCTTAAAATCTACTGTGACACGTGTTTCGATACATTCTGCGTCATTTTCAAATGGTTATTGCGGTGTTTGAAAATGATGCGGAATGCATCGAAACACGTGTCACAGTAGATTGTAAGAAATAGTTGTATTTACTGAGTAAAATATTAATTATAAAAGAGGATTTGACCTTGCAAGCTTCGGTATACTCACTTCTTTATCTATATAAATAAATAATATAAAAATAAAATACTTAAGTATCTTTTTTATTTTGCTTTACCATATTTTATGCTTCTTTTTCTTTCTTCCCTAGGCTTCTGTTCTACAATGCTGGATATAGGTCTCTTCCATATCCTACTATTCTCTTCGGTTGCTTGCTGTTTGCAGCCAATTTCTATCCGTCTCAACGGCTATGACATCGGACCATTTTTTTAAGGTCTTCCGATGCCTTTTTTGCTCTCCCAAGGTCTCCATCTCAAATGATTTAGGGTTCATCTTGTGGGGTCCTGTCATGCAATATTTTAACATTTTTTGATACAGAACGATTTTTTAAACGCGTTTCATATAACGAATTTGCTCATGGAACGAATTTAGTACGTTATGCGAGGAATCACTGTATGTGTTCAGCATTCCACACTACCAGTTGTCAGATCCAGTGAACGTAAATTTAGAATTCAAGCTTTGTGGCTTATAAATCGTAATATAGAATGGACCTATAAAAATCTTGCTTCCCTCGCATTATTTTTCTAAGAAGTATTTATTTGACATTTATAGTTTACCATTTCGGCTAGAATTATAATAATTATCTCACTCGCTAGGTTTTTTGACATAAATACCGTATATTTCTTTCGACAATCTTCGACGTAGAATGACAATCGATAGTCTTAAAAAGGAATCTATTATCATTTTCTTTTGTAGTCATTTTTAATTATTTTCCCCCAAAATTGATCACCGTGGCTTTGCAATTTTATAGTCAAACAATATTGAAATTTGATGATTAATTATTCGGTTCAAGATAATCTGAGAAATATGAAAGATAAAAATAAAAGTCATTTTAGCATTCTTTAGAACTATTATAAATTTTTCAATTTTTTAATTAATTTCATCGTATAACACTCTAATTTAAGATTCAAACATTGGATTATTCACCCAACGGATAATATACATCAGTAGTATAAGTATCTCAAAATTAGATTAAACACCTATCGTTTTTAACATTTTGAATGTGTCCAAATACTTAGTCACAAATCTTGATTATCTCCTATTGGGAGTTAATTTTTACATATTTTTTTAACATTACAACAAAGATGAAGAAGAATATTTAAGTCTGGGCATTTACAGGGCTTACGACCGTCATAGGCTGGTTTAAGTGATCACTTTACACGTGTGTACCTACAACAATTCGATCCATGATTGACAACCACACTTCTCAAATTCTTGGAACTTCTATATGTATGTATGTATATGTATATCGTGGTCATACAGGAGAAAGTGGCCAAGTGCATTTTTTACAAAAACGTGATCATTGCCTATTTGATATCTTGCTAGCTTAATATTGCCCTGAAAAAATCCCATAGGATTTTAAACTTGGAAGTATAATATATTGACTTGTTAAAAATGACTAACTGCATTGCTGTTTATTTTCTTGCCAAGCAAAAGTGATTTGAATGGCCCTCCTGAATATTATATTTATATATATATTATTCAGGATTTTATATATATATATATATATATATATATATATATATATATATATATATATATATATATATATAATATATATATATATATATATATATATTTAAATATATATATATATATATATATATATATATATATATATATATATATATATATATATATATATATATATACATATATTTATATATGACTATATACATATATATATATATATATATATAATATATATATATATATATATATATATATATATATATATATATATATATATATATATATATATATATATATATATATATATATATATATATATATATATATATATATATATATATATATATATATATATATATATATATATATATATATATATATATATATATATAAATATATATATATAAATATTTATATTTATATATATATATATATATGTATATATATATATATAAATATATATATATATACTTATATATATATATATATATATATATATATATATATATATATATATATATATATATACATATATATATATATATATATATATATATATATATATATATATATATATATATATATATATATATATATATAAATATATATATTTATATATATATATATATATATATATATATATATATATATATATATATATATATATATATATATATATATATATATATATATATATATATATATATGTATATATATATATATATATAATATATATATATATATATATATATATATATATATATATATATATATATATATATATATATATATATATATATATATATATATATATATATATATATATATATATATATATATATATATATATATAAATATGTGTGTGTGTGTACATCCAGCCTTAGTAATTTAATTCGCTTTTCCTCAAAAATTATATGCCCTTTTCAACATTTTCGTTATTGTATTATCAATTGTTTTGTGTTTTAAAAATGCTTCAAATGAAGCAAGCAATGAAATACGTGGTGTTAAAAATTCCAATTAATTTATTCATCGGGTCTAAATCAACACATTGCAATCCCTAGTTGTCTGGAGGGTTGCTTAGTTACGCAGTTTCGAATAGATAAATTTATGCGCTGCGGAATATCCCGATGAACTCTGCTCAACCAATCAGCCCCCACGAGTTATCTGGTTGACATCTATAACGCCGACTCGGCAATCTCAAATTAATGAGCAAGTATTTATTCGAGACACAGAGGCATCTTCATCCCCATGGCTACCCCCTGTTTAGCGCCATCGCGTTATCTGATAAAATCAACCCCATTAAGATTTAATCTCTGACTTAGTAACTTACCATTACGACGATTCTGTGCAGAGGAAGGCAGAGAGGATAAAATGGCACACCAGTCTGCCTTTGCTAACAATCTTCACATCTTCCATATACGTGCATTTCCTTATATATACGCGCCGATTATTTGGACTTTTGACCTTACACATTCAAGTTATTGAAATACTTGATCACAACCTACTTACTCTTACTGCAATTTCTACGCAGTTTCACTACAGGGGTGGGCAGAGAAGATGGAACGCCATACTCTTATGTCTTGACATACACATTAAAATTTTCCCAACTTAAACTATGGTACACTCGCCTCATAAATAATTTTATACTGCTTTTTTTCAGTCATTCAGTCAGTCAAAAATATGAATGGACCGTAACTAATACTGCACTTAATAATATCAAGTGATACTTAAAACCAGATTATGACAGGTTGTGCACCCTGTAAATCCCAGACATCCATATTTTTCTTCATTTAAAGTAAGATCGAACTCAATAATGCAACTCCTATCTAAAATAAAAGACATCCTCCTCGTAAATTTGTTATACTGTTCTTTCTTCAATTATTCGATTCATATAATAAAAACCATCTCAATTCACTTATATTAACAGCTGTCATTGAAAATATATACTCGTATATATATATATATATAACCCGTAGATAATACTACACATGTATAAAGTGCCCACAGAAAACCAGCCTAGTCATGCGCCCCGTAAATTCCAGACTTCCATGGTTTCTTTAATTATAGTGAGATCACACCCTGATTTGCAAATAAATATTTTGGATACACTCAAAATATTAACTTAAAAATACTTATCTTGAAATTAAAGTCATATCGCTCCTTTCAAGAACGTCAAAAATCAAATAAACTTGATTTTTCAGGAGAACGTTTTGATGTTCAAAAATATAACACAATGTATTCAAAATTAATATCAAGCCGCTTATTGAACTTTTTACTGTGCAACAGATCTTTTAAGGTAAAACCTGAAGGTTTTTTCTCCATTTGAAAAATATTTAGTAGATTAAAAAAAAAATTAAACAATACATTTTCTTCAAAATGCAAAAATAACACTTTCTGCCCTGTAGCGGGTAAATATAATGTTAAAAATATGCCTCTTTTGCTGGGATATAGTACATTTTCTAGGCATTCAAAGTCTTCTTCTAGGTGTGTAGGCCTTGTGAAATGTTTTAAAAGAGGGATTCGTCTCCTGCGATGTCGATTCCCGGCTCTCAATCCATCTTTTTGGTGGTCTACCTTGGGGTTGGCCGTCCCGTGTAATGTGGGGAGTCTGGATGGTTCCATTCTCCTCACACGCGCATTCTATTGTCTTCTTCGTTGCCTTCCCCACCTAACGGCACCTTCGATCTTGCATATTTCTCTTATCCTGGTGTTCTTATTCTATCTCGTCGATTCTTGCCAGATATGCTCCTTAGAGACTTCATTTCCGACACACTAGAAAGTAATAAATTAAACATAGATTAATAAATAATAATAAAAGTGTTTAATGTTACGTTGTCTATGGTAATTTTTTACGGAATATTTAGAAGTTTTTAAGAAAAAAAATTGAGTAAAAATTCTCGTTAATATGAGTAAAATATGAATAAAATTTACATAATTTAAAGAAAAGAATATGATTTTTCGGTGTATTTCGCTTAGTATGGCGACTTCGCGTAAACTCCCATTTAAACGACATCCTGTCGGAGAATTTGTTTCATATATTTTGGCTAAAATATCGCGGGTCATTACCTCTCAAAACAAGTTTTCGTCCGAAAAAACGCCAAAAAATAATTTATCTTTAAACATTCTCATAATAGTCATACTTAATTTTAATTTGAAAAAACACGTCATGAGCTTAAAATTGTGTTTTTACAATGACTTAAATGATAATAGAGATTTCCATTAAGAGGGTACTCAATAACATCCAATTCAGGAAGCGACCGGTTTCGTGAGGCGCCATACGTGTCTGCGCACATTTTTAAAAGAGTATGTATTGGAATTTGATTTTTTATCCATTTACCATTCATTACTCTTTATTTTCTAACCATATATTAATTTTGAAGATTATTTTCTGTATATTGTATTTATTATAAATATATAAATATTTATTATAAATATATTGTATTTATTATGTAAAGTAAAAAAAATCAATAAAGTTCATTGTTACCTAGGTTTAAGGGCCTTACTCGCAAAAATGGAATTCAGTAAGCGACTGGCTGCTCTAGGAGCTACACGTGTCTCCGTGCCCAATTTTTTATTAATAATATATATTTAAAAAAATATTGTTATCTTTGTATTTGGAAAAATATTTTTAAAATTTTTTTACTCTTTACCTTTCAATAACTCATCTTTTCAAATCCAAATATTTATATTCAAGAAAAACTTGTTTTTCAGCATTATTTTTTTTGTTTTTTAATAAAAATTTAATCAATTGAAAAAACAAGTCAAACGTTACCTGTGTTTAAAAAAATGTTCAAGAATTTCAATCAGTTCAAAGTGTTCAGGTTAGTTTGCGAAGACAAATTGGGGTGGCATTCTATTCTCTCTGTCTACCCCTGCTGGGAAGCGGTGATGGTTAGTTAGTTTAAGCTTTTATTATGACTCTAGCGATAAATTTTTAGTTTTTTATGGTGATTGATTTATTAACGTATTTTGTGAATTTATCCACCAATTTTTTATAACGTAACGATGTTTGCTGAGAGCACAATACGTAGGAGTTAACGTATCAATCAAATGACTGCCGATAAATTGGCTTTCAAACGAACAGTCTGCTGTGTTTACGATTATGTCTGTTATTGATCCGTTGCAAATTAAATTTTTCTCACAATATAAAGATAAAAAAGGCTCAACTTATAGCGTACGAATTATGAAAGATGAATGAGTTTCGTAAAATATAAACATACATATAAGTATATCTCAAAAAAATAACTTGTATTTTGTATATTAAAACCATTGTGAACTTTGTGGTATGGTAATAAAGCAATCATTTATTTTTTCACTAAAATATTTATTCAATATTACCCTCGACTTGTACCCGAAGCGGAGGGCAGATCACCTTCCTTCATCTGTTAACGATCACACTGCGTTTATATGATTCAGTGCCCTATGCACCATTGGAGTGCGGATAAGCGTTAGAAGAAGTTTTTTTATATGTGTATATAAATATATATATATATATATATATATATATATATATATATATATATATATATATATATATATATATATATATATATATATATATATATATATATATATATATATATATATATATATATATATATATATATATATATATATATATATATATATATATATATATATATATATGTAATAAAATACCTAGGTACCTACCTATACATTTTATTAAGTACTTACAAAAAGTACCTACATAAAACAGTTCTACCACCAGATGCCGCATGCGTCGCTCAGAATTAAACAAAAGACTTCCGATAATATTATTAACTGTCAGAATCAGATAGATAGATAGATAGATAGATATAAAATTATTATAAAGATAAATTAAGAATAAACTTTAATTACAAAGCAACACATTGTTTATTTTATTATTATACACCCACTTTACATATTATTTACACTTAATTTTCAAAAGGAAAATATTACCACGTTATAAAACGACAATTTTGTTAATATGGAAATGGATGATGAAACATTAGATGTATTAAAACAATTACTACAATATGTTCGGAGTGAGAGAGAAAAATTAGAAGATGATCAAAGAAAACGATTAGAAGATAATCAAAGAAGACGTGGAAATCTAAGAACTAGTGATAAAATTAAAGATAAAAGTCCATGTAAGATTTGTGAAAATTTAAATAAGGGAACTCGATATCACTCTGAAGCAACGTGCTGGTTTAAAACAAAAGAGGATGATAAGATTAATAATAAAAATGAAGATTTACAAATTACACAGAAACAGTGCTTGAAGAATGAAAATAAAAATAATGTGGAAAAAATTTCTACAAAATATAAAATAAAATATACTCCAGAAAAGAAAAATTTCGAAGCAGATTGTATGAGCAGGAATCCAGTATTAGAATCGAAGGAAAATGCAAATGAACAATTAAAAGTTGTAAATTTGGTTAAATTAGAAGATATTTTAAAAGATCAGAATAAAAATGAAGACATTCAAATAACACAGAAACAGTGCTTGAAAAATGAAAATAAAAATAAAGTAGAAAAAACTTTTACGAAAGATAAAATAAAATATACTCCAGGAAAGAAGAATTTAGAAGTAGATTGTCTAAGCAGGAATCCAGTATTAAAATCGAATGAAAATGCAGATGAACAATTAAAAGTTGTTAATTTGGTTAAATTAGAAGATATTTTAAAAGATAAGAATAAAAATGAAGACATGCATATAACACAGAAACAGTGCTTGAAGAATGAAAATAAAAATAAAGTAGAAAAAAATACTACAAAATATGAAACAAAATATACTCCAGGAAAGAAGAATTTAGAAGTAGATTGTCTAAGCAGGAATCCAGTTTTAGAATCGAATGAAAATGCAGATGAACAATTAAAAGTTGTACATTTGGTTATATTAGAAGATACTTTAAGAGATCTGAATAAAAATGAAGGAATTCAAAAGAAAAAAACAAATGGATTGAAAAAAACTGTGTCTACTTTAAAAGGGTCAAGAAGAAAAAAAAATACAAAAAAAAGAAAAAAAAAAGAAAGAAAGAAAAAAAAACACGAAAGAAAAAAAGAAAGAAAAAAAAAGAAGGAAAAAAGATAGGAGGAAAAAAAAAAAAAAAACTTTATCATATCACTAAACTTATACCAGTCCCTTCACTACAAGAAGATGATCCGGAGGACGAGTGAAAATTTTACTATGAATTTTCATCCCCAAGGGGGGAGATGTAATAAAATACCTAGGTACCTACCTATACATTTTATTAAGTACTTACAAAAAGTACCTACATAAAACAGTTCTACCACCAGATGCCGCATGCGTCGCTCAGAATTAAACAAAAGACTTCCGATAATATTATTAACTGTCAGAATCAGATAGATAGATAGATAGATAGATATAAAATTATTATAAAGATAAATTAAGAATAAACTTTAATTACAAAGCAACACATTGTTTATTTTATTATTATACACCCACTTTACATATTATTTACACTTAATTTTCAAAAGGAAAATATTACCACGTTATATATATATATATATATATATATATATATATATATATATATTTATATATATATATATATATATATATATATAGATATATATATATATATATATGAATGTGTGTGTGTATTATGCGTACAAATTCATGCTAATAAAATTGTAGAATCTCCTCTAAAGTGCATACATCTGTTGAAAAACATCTCGATAAAAAGTCGTTAATGAGTCGCGGGCATTACCGATAAGTGACTCGGGCAAGGACGAGAGTAGCTTCGATCGTTACGCACGTTAATCGATTTGACCTTTCCGGTTTGAATTGTAACATATGTAAACCAAATACTCATCAGTCATCATCCTCAAGGCTGTACTGATGTAAATGACGTCAAAGAGTGATGAAATTATAATAATAAACCTTTAAAAACTTTCTTTATCTCGCTCACTCCTTTCAAGAACGTCAAAAATCGAATGCCTAGAAAATGTACCAAAATGTACCAGAAGAGGCATATTTTTATCTTAATATTTACCCGCTACAGGGAAAAAAGTGTTGTTTTTGCATTTTGAAGAAAAGGTTTAATTTTTTTTTAATATACTAAATATTTTTCAAATGGAGAAAAAAATATTCAGGTTTTGCCTTTAAAGATCTGTTGCACAGTTAAAAGTTCAATAAGTGGCTTGATATTTATTTTTAATACATTGTATTATACTTTTAAACTTTAAAAACGTTCTCCTGAAAAATCTTTTTTATTTATTTATTTATGACGTTGTTGAAATGAGTGAGCGATATGTGAAATATCCATCGGGTGAACACGATGTATTTTTTTCTATACCAATTTTATTTATAATATCCGATGTATTATTATATATGGAGAATACTTAATTAAAATTAAAATGATATTTTCTAGCGTTTCTCATGTATGTGATTATAATCCAGGATTCAACAATCACATACAAATGAAAGAGTTTCCGCTAAATAAAAAAACTTCTCTCATTCCACCATAGATGTCTCTAGTAAAGTCAAGTGAAGTCAAGCACTGTGTTTTGAGTTCGATCATATATATAGAAGTTGCAAGAATTTGAATAGTGTGGTTGTCAATTATGGGTAGAATTGGTGAATGTTACAGTGTGTAAAGTGATCACTTTAACCAGCCTATAAGTTTTGTAAATGCGCAGACTTCCATATTATTCTTAGTTTATGTTGCGATGTCAAAAAATAAATTTAAAAAAATTTAATCATGTTCAAACAAACCATTTTTATTTTGGGGTGATCGCTTATAATGCTACAGTATTATTTCCCAAACGTTGGTTGTTAGTATACCACAAACAAAGCGACGAAATTACGTTAGATGAAAATGTAATATATGAATGGTTTTTGCGCCCTTGTAATACGACATAATGGCGTGCATGGGAAATCATAAACCATACAAATGATGTAAGGGTGGTTTATTTCATCAGTTAGCGCGGGAGGGGATGAACGGAATAGAAAATAAAACAGTTAAATCTTCATTGTGGTTTTCATTATCACCATTTTTTCTTCCGACACAAACCATATAACAAAATTTTATCGTGAAATAAAACAATTTTATAAGAAAAACTTTGAGTATATTTACAACATTTTGAGAGTATCCAAATATATATTTTTTTATTTCTATTAATAACTAGTGAGTAACTATTCATTTTCATACATAGATTTATAGGGCGATTAGTTTATTTTGTTTTCAAATGAGTACGTATGGGCAGTTCCTAAAATAATTATTGCAATAATTAATTAAGGTAAGTTTTGAATTTAGTACGAAGATTTATATGACGATTTCATTTTTTCAAATCGATACTTCTTGGCGGAACATAACACATGATTTTTTATTAAAAGCAGAGCTTTTTTGTTCTTGTATAAGCTCTAAAAGTGTCTTTAAGAGCTTAGATTAAGCTCGTTACCAAATTATATCGTGAAATAGAACACTTTTAAAAGAATAACTTTCAGTTTATTTACAACATTTTGAGTGTGCCCAAATATTTGTTCACAAGTCAGGATCATCTTCAATTATAGGAGTTGTTTTTCATATTATTTCAGCCTATGACGGTCGTGAGCCCCGTAAATGCCCAGACACCCATATTTTTCTTCATCTACATATGTGAAAAAAATAATTAGAGTTTATTCATGTAAACACGACTAGTTTTAATTCTCAAAACTAGTTATACATTGATATTTTTTTGACTTTTGTGCACCCGATGCATAGGGCACTGCATCATATAAACTCAGTGTTATCTTGATCATTAACACATTTAGGAGAACCCTGTTTCAGGTACTAGTCCAGGGTAATATTGGGTAAATATTGGAATGAAAGAATCACTTTTATTTATTTGGAAAAAAGTACTCTTATTCACTAGGTAATTTTTTTAACATAAGTTATTATTCAATCTACACATATGCAACATTCAACATTCTACTCATAATTGACAACCACACTACTTTCAACATCGGAACTCCTAGATATACGATATATCTCATGACATAATACATACATATATGAGTTCACAACAGCCATCTTCGTTGGATTGAGAAAGTCTTTAATTTAGCAGACACTTTTTCTTTGAATGTTAGATCAAGAAAAAAAAAAACTAGTCAAATTATTAGCTACATAAAAAATTATCAAGAAATAATGTTTTAAGGCGTTTCCTAGTATGCAAATATAATCCGTGGTTTTCATCTTGCATACATCCAAATAAAAGAGTCTGTGTTAATATAAAGCTTTCTCATTCCAACACAGATAGCTGTTGTGAACTCGTATGTACTGTGTCATGAGATTAATGATATATCTAGGAGGAAGAAAATTTGAGTGAAGTGATTGTCAATTATGGGTAGAATGGTGAATGTTGCACGGTGTGGAATGAGATCATTTAACCAGCCTCTAATAGGTCATAAGTCCTCTAAAAATACCCAGAATTCCAAATTCTTCTTCGTCTATGTTGAAATGACAAAATCTAAATTGATCCGCAGAAATTTTGATGGTAAAAATAAATTAAATTCTCCTTCCAATAATGGAGAGAGAAAAATCGATTAGACAGCTTTGAGCTTTCCCGGCCACGAGCTTTCTCTGTATGGGATGCTACAACAGTCGCGAAGTTGTGTAGTAACAAATGTTTCAAAATTAGATTTCTGTTTGGAGTTTTGTGACAAATTTCATTACGTGACCCCCTGACGGCTAAGTTCATTTGATATTCTCATTACGTTCAATACATTACAAAACGTGTGTATATTTTTAAAGAGATCCCACAAAGGCCAACGATACAAAACTCGCAAAATATTGAATATGTAAAAATATTTTAAGAATCTGGGTTTCTCCACTTCTAATTCATTTTAAAATTTTGACATCTCAACATGGATGAAGAAGAATAGGAAAGTCTGGGCATTTACAGGGCTTACGAAGAAACATAGACTGGTTAAGTGATCGCTTTTACACAGGTGTAACATTCACCATTAAACCCATGGTTGACAACCACACTACAATATTTTTAATATTTAAAGCATTAATTTGTGGATCATTGTAATACATTTTGGAGAACTAAAACACTTTCTTTTTTGATCCACTCATATTTTTATTAAAACCAACTAGTTTCGGCAACAACATGTTGCCCTCTTCAGGGTTTTTTTTATGACTAAACTTACATACATGATAAATAAAAGAAACGGTGAAAAAATTATTGGTGTTTATTAAGACACAACAATCCGTATTTCACTGTATGTTTTTTTTTACATATTTGCTTCATATTTTAATATATTTTTTATAATATTGGCAAATACGGCCAACAAAGCAAAGATGTATAAAAAACAGACAGTGAAATACAGATGTGTCTTAATATAAACCCATTAATTTGTTCACTGTTTCTTTTACATATCATATACTTATGTATGTTTATTCATAAAATAAACCCTGAAGAGGGCAACAGGTTGTTGCCGAAACTAGTTGGTTTTAAAAAAATGTAAGTAGATCAAATAACAAAGTGTTTTATTTCTCCAAAATTTACCACCCTACTAATTTATTTTGAATCTTTATTTTGAGTGTACAATAGCCATCTTTGTTGAATTTGAGCATATATTTTACTATTTGCAAGAACTGAACAACAGATTATTTTAACATACAGAAAGCGCCTGAAAACGTAATTTAAAAAAATTATAAATATTGGAATTCATACATAAATGACCATCTTGTGAAGTTCCGTGACTGAGTTCACATTAGATATGATTACATTTAAAAAGCTTTTATTTAGAGGAGTCTTTTTAATTTGTATCCATGATCTGAACCTGGATCATTTTACGTATTGGAAAATGCTTGAAAACCTGGTTTAAGATTTTTTTGTGTTTGAAATAGTAAGTGTAATCTTTATAAAAATCTAATAAATAACACATTGGATTGCTAAATCATTTACAATATTCCCTCGATCACATTCAAGCGCCCTCGAGGTAGTATTATACGAAAATAATTCTTTATAAAATATCAAAAATTATTTTAACTACTTTTATTCCTAGTTCCGCCTCCGTAGTGTAATGATCAGCACGCTCGGATACCGTGCTGGAGGTCCCGGGTTCGATTCCCAGGGAGGGTCAAATAAATATAAGTGATTTTTTCACTCTAATATTTAATTCAATATTACCCTGGACTGGTATCTGAAGCGGAGGGCTGATCACCTTTCCTTCATGTTAATGATCAAGATAACACTGCGTTTATATGATGCAGTGCCCTACGCACCATTGGGGTGCGGATAAGGGTTTGAATGAACGAATTATTCCTAGTTCATTGGCCCTCCCCTTATACGAATACCTTAGCAACCCGAAACACATTAATCTTTTTTTTGATGGGAGTTGAATTTATTATTTTCCTTGCTTATTATGTACAAGGTTTATAGATCATTCAGTGGATTTTTATTTATTCTGAGCTAAAAACTGGTTTGACTTTAATATTTGCTGGGAACAGGAAGGATAAACTAGTATGGCCCAATCAGGAACTTGTCAGCATTTGCTCATCGCTCTGGGAAAACCATGTAAAACTCCTTAGGAGATTCTGGACTTTAACTGTCGTCAACAGGCCTTCCGTCCCACTAGAAGAGGGTTCAGCATTCTGTATCCTAGCTCGGTTCATGGTACTAATGTCCCTTACTATTTTTATAATGTATGATACCACCTTTCGTGAGAGTTCCTTATGAACGAACGCGGATAGATCCTACTCCAGGCTTCTGAAATGCGCCTCCAGCTGTTGTCTTTAAAAGCTGAAATCAGGCAAAGTATCAATAGGTGAGGGACATATTGAAATGTTTCTAAACTATCTAACATATCTTTGGATTTCTAACTGTCCATCATATCATTCTTCTTTAGTTTCCTCTTCCTATCCCTGTTAAATTAACATGCAATGGCTTGTGCACAAGAAGTATAAACCAAGTTGCATGTTCTCACTGATTGAAATTCTCTCAGGATATTAATTGCTCAATTTTCATAGTGGTTTAAAGCAGTACATACATCAAATCAGACACGGTCCATAAATAATCTGAGGTTTATCTGAAAAATGAGGGCGGGTGGTATTAAATAATCCATCCTGAATGCAAGGGGATCAGGATTTAAAGGAGTAATCGTTCCCCGGTTATTTATTAAACTAATGGACCTTCTCTGTATCATTTCTCCAGGCGGGAATGTCGGCCATAACTTGTCCGCCCGTGGAGTGTAAATTCGGTCCAGGGGTCAACACACCAGTCGGCACTTCTCGGAAATCTCTCGTTCACTCATTAGGTTGGTAGTATCAGGAGTACAGAAGTGGGATTTGGTGTTTGTATAATTTTTATCAGATTAAAAGTTTACGCGACCGCAGATCTCGATAAAAATAATGTTATCAATCAATTTGCCTTTCGGGGAAAATAAAAAAAAGGCTTCAAAGTAAACGATACTTTGTAAACTTCTTTATATAATTAACGCAAAATCAGATAAGTTCAACTTTTTTTCCTCAGATTTTAAATATTTTGATAACTAACTGATACACAAACCACATTTTGAGAGTGTCCAAATACTTGTTCACAAATCTGGATTGTCTCCAATTAAAGGAGTTATTTATCACATTATTTTTTGACATCTCAATAAAGATGACGAAAAATTTGAAAGTCTGGGTATTAACAGGGCTTACTTCTGTCAAAGGAAATATGTGTAAAGTGATCATTTAAACCAGCCTATGACGGTCGTAAGTCCCGTAATTGCCCAGACTTCAAAATTCTTCTTCGTCTTTGTTGAGATAACATTCAAATGAGCTATCAAACATTCTATGGATCTTATATATTCATGCATCTCTTCATACATACCCGCCGATTATTTCAACTATTGACCTGACCAATTTCAAGTATTTGACACACCTGATCATGTCAAAATTTCCTTAGTCTTCCTCTGCTCCCTTTTCCAATTACATTCACCTCATAAATTTGTTATACCGTTCTTTCTTCATTCATTCGATGAAAATGTCCAAACCATCTCAACACACCTTTCTTAATTTCATCGATAATGCTTATCTCATACAATTTTTGACATCTCAACATACTAGGTGAGGTCCGAATCCTGGATTATATTCACATACATGAGAAACGCTTGAAAATATCCTTTTTCATTTGATTATTTTAGCTTATAATTTCACCAGTTAATTCATTTACAACATTTTGAGTGTGTTCAAATACTTGTTCACAAATCTGGACATCCAATTATAATTATTCATATCAAAGGCTCTAGGGAGTACTTTTTATAAGTTTACTTTATCCTGTCTAAACAGAACTTAAAGATTATTTGCTGTTCTTTAGTAGAATCCATATTAAGATATGGAATTAAGTCTTGGGGAGATTCGACGAAAACAAATTTAAAAATGGTTAAAAATGTGCAATATTCCATTATCAAAAAAATTGTACCCAGTCATATTATATATAATCAAAGGGACAATCCAAACTTGATATATAAACATTAAAAATTACTGCCGGTACGTAGAATATTGTGGATGAGTATCATCGTTTAACAACAAACTAGACAAAAATATCGAAATCTTTTAGTACACAACCATGATACACAATTTACACACAACGAAGGTTTGATAGTCCCAAGAATTAACAATAAATATGGGAGTCGAACACTGCAATACATCGTTCCGAACATTTTTAATTTGTTGCCGACGGATGTTAGAGGTGATCACTTAAACCAACCTATGACGGTCGTAAATGCCCAGACTTACATATTCTTCTACGTCGTGTATATTAGGTTAAAATGGTTAAAAACAATAAAAAAATGTATTCAAAAATAACTCCACCGACAAGACACACAAGGTGGCTTTGTGGGTCTCTGCATTTTTTTTAATATGCTTAAAATTGTGATTTAAATAAATTATACAATTAATGTTGATAAAAATTTAAAAAAATCCTTAAATCGGAGATAGTCCAGATGCGTGAACAAGTATTTGGACACACTGAAGATGCTGTAAATGCTTATCTCAGCCTTGCATTCTTTCCCTGTATCACCATTCGAACATTTATGATACACCGTTATAATTCACAATAATATGTCCTCATTGGGGTTTTCCGTGCCGAGGGCATATTTTACAATACTAGTTTATTAATTAATAACGTTTTTTCAAAAATTATGAAATTTTGGATGACGTGCTATGATACGATCTATTTCAAATCCACCTACCTCCATTTCTCAATTATTAATAGCACATTAAAATATATTTTCCTTATAGAGGATAATGGAAGCAGGTTATACGATTTTATTGCATAATACTCAACGCTACATTGGCCAAACGTAGTATGTTTGCAACATTTTGAATGTGGCAAAGCCTTGTTCAAAAATCTTCTTCAAAATCAACCATAGACACTGTCGAGAACTCACACATGAAACGACATGTGAATTACTTGGCTTTAATGTTAATTCAATTTATGTACAACATTTTGAGTGTGTCCAAATACTTGTTCACAAAATCTGGAGAATATGATAATAATAATCAAATAATAATCAAATAATAATCAAATAAATAATCAAAATAAGTCATAAATTAAACCCTGAAGAGGGCAACAGTTGTTGCCGAAACTAGTTGGTTGTTACTTAAAATGTGGGTGGATCGAAAAATAAAGTATTTTTATTTCTCAAAATAATATATCTAAAAATAACTCTTTAATAGAAAAAACCCAGGTTTGCGATTGATATTGTTATAAATATATCGCTCACTCCTTTCAAGAACGTCATAAATCAAAAAACTTGATTTTTCAGGAGAACGTTTTTAAAGATTAAAAATATAACACAATGCATTAAAAATATATATCAAGACACTTATTGAAGTTTTTGATGTGCAACAGATCTTTTTAGGTAAAACCTGAAGGTTTTTTGTCCATTTGAAAAATATTTAATATATTTAAAAAAAAAATAAACAATACTTTTCTTCAAAATGCAAAAACAACACTTTCTGCCCTGTAGCAAGTAAATATTAAGTTAAAAATATGTCTCTTTTGCTGGGATATAGTACATTTTCTGAGCATTCCGAAAACATGCACAACTGAAAATTTACGATTTTTGATTTATGACGTTCTCGAAAGGAGTGAGCGATATGTATGTAGAGATGTCAAAATGTAGTCTGTTTGATTTTGTTTCATGTATATTTTCTTTTCAGCCTTTATCTTGTTTGATTCTTAAGGGTTTTGATAAATATTGGGGATTCTTTGCGTCTTTTATATGGTTAATACTACTCTATTCTATCTGAAGCGTATTACTAGTCACCTTGCTTCCATGAGATCAATCTCTCTTAGCTGCTATGGTACGACGAAGGTGACCATATCGGACAATTGTCAATAAATCATCCATTATCCATCCATTCACTTTTAAAAGCTGGTACGTACTTCTCTCCTCGTCAACTGTCCAAACCAGTCCTGGAAAATGTACCTGAGATTGACGTCATCAATCAACCTTTAGTTTCTTTGACGCACAACTAGAAAACTGAAGAAAAAATATCACCTGAACGTCTTTAAAAAAAAGGCAAATACATATAATATCGTGAGTTGCAACAGAAACTGACCAATTCAATATTTGGTTTTTCAAATTTATATATATATATATATATATATATATATATATATATATATATATATATATATATATATATATATATATATATATATATATATTTTTATATATATATATATATATATATATATATATATATATATATATATATATATATATATATATATATATATATATATATATATATATATATATATATATATATATATATATATATATATATATATATATATATATATATATTTATATACATATATATATATTTATATATATATATATATATATATATATTATATATATATATATATATATATATATATATATATATATTTATATATATATATATATATATATATATATATATATATATATATATATATATATATATATAAATATATATACAACATTTTGAGTGTGTCCAAATACTTGTTCACAAAATCTGGATTATCTCCAATTACAGGTAAAAGACACCCACATTATAAGTATTTTTTAATAAACTTCTGCATTGATACTGCATATTGATAAAAAATGTTCAATACTTACATTCAATACTTACCGCATTTTCATCTGAAGACTGTAGCATTTAATTATTTTATATCAAAATTTTTTTCCAAGCAAGTGTAAAATCTAACTTCTCATATATCGCCTGCTCAATGTCATAACGATATATCAGCGACACATTTTATATCGCCGATATATCGTTTGATCCTAGCAGTTGATATTACACAAACCTTTGACAATCATTGTTAGTCGTATCTTGAATTTTTTTTCTTCATCAAACCCTTAATCGCACCCTATGGTGTATAGGACACTGCATCCTATAAATGCAGTATTATATATTGATCATAACTCATGAAGGAAAGATGATCAGCCCTCCGCCTCAGGTAACAGTCCAGGGTAATATTAAATAAATATTAGAATGAAAAAATCATTTTTATTTATTTGACCAAACTTGAAAATCGAACTCGGGACCTTCAGAACAGTAGCCGAGCATGCTGACCATTACAATTAGGAGAGAAAGATAGGTAAAAAATTCAAAAGAATGCTTTTTTCGAATGCTGTTTATTAGACATTTATAAAACACACATATAATATTAAAATGTCTACTTCTACTACCGTCTCGCCGTTTCCCCACAGGGGTAGGCAGAGAGGATGTTACACTCCTATCTTAAAGTATGGTTAACTATGCCTTCGACATTTCAAAATTGGTTTTTTCACACTTGATCTTTCTTCGCTATCTTCACCTTAATAATAATAATAATAAAACCCTTATCCGCACCCCAATGATGCATAGGGCACTGCGTCATATAAACGCAGTGTTAATCTTGATCGTTTACACATGAAGGAAAGGTGATCAGCCCTCCGCTTCAGGTACCAGTCCAGGGTAATAATATTGAATAAATATTACAGTGAAAAAATCACTTTTATTTATTTTACCCCCCTTGGGAATCGAACCCGGAACCTCCAGAATGGTAGCCGAGCGTGCTGACCATTACACTACGGAGGCGGACACTTCGGAGGCGGATCTTCACCTTATACTTGTCAATTATGCTTAATATTTATTTTATATTTAACTATTCGAATCACGTCAAAACCATCTAAAACACCTTATCTCTTCATATGGCAAAACCATTTACGATACCGTTCCTCTCCATATGGTGAAACCATATTGGATAACATTCCTTCCCATGTTCAAAACCATCTTAGATATTGCTTCTCTCTATATGGTAAAACCATCTTAGATACCGTTATTCTTCATATAACAAAACTATTTTAGATATATTCCTCTTCATATGCCAAAACCATATTAGATACATTCCTCTCCATATGCCAAAACTATCAAAGATACCATTCCTCTGCATTTGGCGAAACCATCTTAGATCACATTCCTCTCCATATGCCAAAACCATCTTAGATACAGGTATAAGGAAATTACAGGTATTACAGGTAGGAAAATACAGCTATGAGGAAAACGTTTATATCAAGAAGTAGTCTTAAATATTCTTAGTTTCTATATGGCGAAACCATATTAATTACCCTTCCTCTCCTATGCCAAAACCATCTTAGATAACATTCCTCTCTACATGCCAAAACCATCTTAGCGTTCCTTTCCATTTGGCGAAACCACCGTAGATAAATTCCTCTCCATATGCCAAAACTCTTAGATAACATTGCTCCCCGTTTTACTAAATCATCTTAATATTTATTTTCTATATGGCAAAACCATCCTAATTACCCTTTCTCTCCATATGGCAAAACCATCTTAGATACTGTTTCTTAAATTTAACATTTATATACAATAACGTTCTCAAATATATGTAATAAAACTATCATATAATTGTCTTATGTTCTTATTCTAGAAACATATACAAAGTAATAAACAACAAAGATGACACAAAGAAAATAGTTCAATGCAATTACACTAGTCACCTTAGTAGCCCTCAGTCAACGTTAAACTTTAGTAGTGTGTAATGTACGTTTACTTACACGGCAATATCGTTTAATGACATCGACCCAAAAACGACGAAACATAAAACTCTTTTTAATACGATATTGGAATTTTAAGCTCACAATTTTTTCGTGCATTTTTAACTGATTTTATCTACGTTATAAGCTCGTGGAATAATTCAAATTTTTATATTATAATCACAGTAAAATTTTAATGGAAATGCTTGCACATACCGTTAGACTATTGTAATTTTGTCCTTTTAAATTTGTTTAATGAAGATTTTTTAAGTGTTCACACTGAATTGAATCTTTCGCTGCTTACAAATATCAGTTTTAAAACATTTCTTCCGTTTATTTAAAAAAAATCAAAATCATTTGTTCGAATCATACTTTCAACAAACTATAGCGCCGTTTCCCCGTAGAGTTAGGCAGAGAAAATAATGCAACACCACTCTGTCTTCCACATTCATGCATCTCCTCATCCATACCAACTCCTCCTGACCTAACCCGCCCAAGTTTTTATCGGTCTTTCTCGGCTCCTATATCAAACTACACTCCCCTCATATATTTATTTTACTGATCTTTCCACATTCATTCGTCCCACATGTGGCAACCATCTCAACAAATATTTTTTAATGTTTTATCAATAATGTTTATCTCAGCGTTGGATTCTCTCTTTATATCATTCGAACACCTTTCGTGTATCATTTTGCGGCACATTCGTCTGAGAGATTGCATTTCGCCTCCATTCAGTCTACTTTCATCCTTCTTTCACCTACTCCATGCTTCCCTTTCATACATTAGGGCTGGAACCAGGACTCTATCGTGTACTGGTAGAAAAAACACATAAAAAAACGTTAAACGTGCAAGCAGATTTCATCTTTCTTTCGACAACTTTATGCTTAACTTCCATACATTAGGGTTGGTACTAAGACTCTTTTATACACTGCCAGTTGAGCTTTTGATATGCATTTTAATTCACAAATTCAAAGTATTTAGATCAGTTAAAAAAATACATGGAAATTACATCGTTTTATAAAAAACACACAAAAATATGCAATATAAATATTTTTCGACACGAATAAACATATGCAAACATATCTGTATGTCACTATAAACAAAGGAGCCATACTCTTTTATATATCAAATTTACAACATATATATCAAGGTTTTTGTGGACAATATCGAGAAAAATACTATGGAAAACATTTTCCCAAAATTGAGTAATAAACTGTTCACGAAACTCGTACATTTGGTAAATTCTTTATTGAATTCCCTCTAAAATAACAATTTTATTTCACTGTTGATCAAATTCCTTAAAAATATTTTTGTATGCCTATACATAGTACAATAGTATTTTTATGAGTAAAATATAATATAATATATACGAATACGTTTATAAAATCTATGTTTTTTACAATTCAAAATATATATTATTTCTAAGGATTAAAAACAACATTATACGAAGTCAAAGACAAATTTTGTAACTGAAAATAATATAGAGAGAAACAGATTTTCATTTATTTAAATAAAACTTTATGGATAGTGATACGATAATCGATAATTAAACGAAAATTGAATGTGAAATTTTAAGGAATCGTCTCGTTTTTAGGCGCTTTCTTTTCTATCCGTTTTTCCTATTTTTTCTTTAAAACCGAATAGATTTTCTGATAAAATTCTAATTAATTTTATTTTTCATATATTTTATTAGTTAGTTGAAAAATAAATGAATTATTGATCTCAAAATCTTCTAAATGATCTTGTTTTATAAAAGTTTATCTTATCTAAAATAGACAAGAATAATAATTTGTTTTTTTTATATATAAGTAATACCGAATTGATTTGTTGATAAAATTTTATTATTCTCAATTTATTTTATTTGTTAATTAAAAAATTAATTAAAAATTGAACTTGAGTTTTTCTTAATAAGCATGATATATTTTACCTTTAAATATGTTTATCTTTTCTAAAATATATTATGTATTGGTTTTTCTTTAAAACCGAATATATTTTCTGATAAAATTTTATAAATCTCTTTTTAGTTTTTTAAATAATGAAAAAATAAATGAATAATTGAACTTCAATATTCTAAATGACATTTTTTACAATAGTTTATCTTATCTAAAATGCATAATATATTGTTTTTTTACATATAAAACAATAATAAATAAAAATTTAATTTTTAAATATTCTTAAAGATCTTTGATATACGAGCATAATAGTTTTTGTTATCTAAAATAGACGAAATACATATATATATTTTTTCACTGTTAAACAATGAAAAATATCAATAAAATAAGTGGATAATTGAAATTAAAAAACAGTTTATCTTATCTAAAATAGACGAGTATGATGTATTGTTTGTTTTCTTTAAAATAATTATAAATGCTAAATTGAAATCTGAATATTCGCAATAACCTTGATATATGAGAGTTTATCTTTTTTAAAATAGACATATATAAATTATGTTACAACAATTTAAATGTTTTATACAGACTCGTAAAATACATGCATTCAAGTATGTCAACCTATAAAATGCGACTTACACTTACTTATACTTATGTTTACTTTATACATCAGGTTAAAAATAACTAATTTGATCACAAGTGCTTTGATTGTTGAATACGTGCACGCATATATGTGTATGCATGCACATACCATATGTACAATTTTATAATTTAAACTTTGAATTAAGCTTTGAACTTTTCCCCCTTTCTCTCTCCTACCACTCGCCCAGGCCTTTTCCAAATATACCATATGTACAAATGTGGATAGTGGTCTGGTGCAAGTACTTAATATGTAATAACATATACAGGGTGGCGCAAAATTAATCACCTGACGCAAAATTAATTTTTAAAAAATGCAAATTGCGCCGTACGGCCAATCATATTCGACAGCATTTTGAGTGCGTCCAAATACTTGTTCCCTATTGTTAAATATTATATGACGGTCGTAAGCCCAGACTTTCATATTCTTCCTTATCTATGATGAGATGTCAAAAATTAATATTTGATATTAGTGACTAGGACAAATTAGAGTACTACTCTACCATCACGCCGTTTCCTCGCAGGGGTAGGCAGAAAGGATGGAACGCCACACTCTTCTGTTCTGACATACACTTCTAATGAGAGCAAAGGGTTAAAATAAAGATTCAAACCTTTTTCTCAGTCCTAGGCAAAAGATATATTTTTTTTAAAATGAAGTATCAAAGTTATCCAAAAACGCCACCCAATATACGTTTATAACCTAACCTTACTGACCTAATCCTTATAATATTTACAGTTTTATGTACAAAATAATAATAAAAATATATTTTTTTGTTGATTTCGATCGTTAAAATGCTGGGGATCGATTTATCGACTCCTGTATTATTTCACAATAGCACCATCGTAGATATATCGCCGATGACTCCATTATATTTTGCTGGTTGAGCTGGGATGTTGTATCACAGTGTGCGCATTTTTTATGTGCCGATTCGTCAATAATATGTAAAAATAAACTTTATATTATATAGATTTATATAGATATATATAAGTATAGATATTTTATAAAGATTTATATTATACAATTTTAAATAAAAAACAAAGTATTTATTTAATTTTTTTACAAAAAAAATCTTCAGTGAACATATGTAAAAGAAAAATCTTAACTCTAAAACGGTTAAAATATTTTAATGTATGATATTGTTTTGAAGTTGATATATAATTTTAAGTATTTTAAGTTAATATCGATGACATTTATATAAAATTTATACATTTTATATATATTTTTTATTCTTTAATATACCCTATGACACGTAATTATCTTATCTTCAATACTGGAATATGTATTTTTTTTTATAGATTTTTGTCATCAATAGTTGACGTTTGAAAATTCGTCTGAGCGAATTATGTATTACGTGAGGCATATATTTTAGAAGTAGTAGTAGTAACTGAATTTTCGTTTGTCATTAATACATAGCCGGGTCGTTTTGTCCTAGGGTTGATTTTCCAGGTGATCTCTTTACAGGGAGCTTGTCTGGCAATTTTCGCTCTCGCTCTCGCGTCGATTCATCGTTTTCTTGAGTCTGCGAATGGAGTATACGACCAGCATTTTGTCGATGGAAGGAATATCCTGGAGTCGTTCGTTGGTATTCAAGATAATATCGGTGATCTCTCCTCTCTCCTTCATGTTCAGGACAATAGCTCTGTCTCTAGAGTGCCTGCCCAGGAGACGAATGGTGCAGTCACCCCCGATGCATCGTTCAGGCTCGCCGCGACGGGAGGAAGGGCGGTTTTCGGGGGCAGAACGGGTCGACGATAAGCGAGTGGCCATTACCGAGTTTCCACCCTTTGTAGGAAAAATTGCAAAGGCATACATCTAAAATGAGTGAAAACCATGCAAAAGAATTCAAGTGACATGAAAAAAATACAAAAAAGTCACTAAAACCTTTTGGTTGTCAGCCCTTCAATGTATTTTAATTTTTATTTCAATTTATTTATTTTTAATTAACATACACATTACAAACTAAAAATTACTAAAAGTAAGCAAGAATACAATTGTTGAAGGTGTAGAAGAATTCCGCTTCGGAAAACTCCTTCAGACACATGGAACAGATCCAAATCCAATGAGATATTGTTCAACATAAAGGTGGCTCTTATTAATAATATACGTTGTAAAATACAAATATTCCGATAGTTATGTCAATAGCACATGCTTTATCTGTTTTTTTTTTAATAATATAATAGAAATAGTACAAGAACTTTGTATAGTAAAAATATTAATAGATCAAGTCAGTTTTTCTCTAAATATATGAAGTTTAACTAGAATTTTTACGCTATGGATGACTATATAATATAACCTATCAATATAAAAATAAAATTAGCCATTTTTTTCTTCTAATCCTTATCCGCACCTAATGGTGTATAGGGCACTGCATCGTATTGACGCAGAGTTATATTAATCATTCCTGGCAAAAAATCACTCATGCGTTTAAGGGACTAGTACAGGGTAATATTAACTAAATATTAAATCACTAGTATTTCTTTTCATCCTCCCTGGGAATTGAACCCGGGAACTCTGTGGTAGCTAAATACGCTAACTATTATACCACGGAGGCGGACCAAGATGAAAAACGTTAGCCCTGTGAATACCTAGACCTACATTTTCTTCATCATCTATGTTGAGATGTCAATTGAAAATATGAATTTACATATCAAATGAGAAGTCCACTTGCAAACCACATTATGTTAAAAAAAAGTTTTTAGCTAATCGGTAGAAAATAAAATCTTCTACCGATTTGAGCTTTTTTGTTAGATTTTAGAAAGTGAACTGTCGATCGGCATAGCGAGTTTTGCAATAGTATTGATTTTTATGTATTCATTTAACATCAAACACAGATTTTTTGAGTCTACTAAGTAGAAATTAACTCAAAAAATCTATGTTTGATTTAAAATTTATACATAAATTAAAATGGAGTTTTACAAATTAAACGCCAAATCAATAAATAGTAATGATTTTTGTATTACATTTTGTTCCTAATTTAACAAGTTTTGTCAGATTATGTTAAATATGGACGTCAATATTTTTCATTTTCTACCGATTGGCAGCACCATTGGCTAAAAAACTTAACATAACGTGATTTGCGAGTGGGCTAGTCAAATGTAAACGTGGAATGTTTTGATAAAGTCCGTACATTTTTTTCGCGTAAATCTGTCCGAATACCGGATAATAAATAGGTCCGGAAAAGTTTGAATTTTTGGACTCGTAAAAGACCATGACTTGCTGAATGTACATCTGATGTTATCTGCATCAAAATATTTATGATTTATTACCCTACACCAGTGCTTGGCAAACGTATTAACCAAAGAGCCTAATATGCACATTACATCAGTTTAAAATTTTCTTGACAGTCAAATCCGATTTTAATTCTAGTACACCTTTATTATCATTTTAGACATTTCGCTCACACCTTTCAAGAACGTCATGAATGAAAATTCGACAACTTTCAGTTGTGCATGTATTCGGAATGCCCAGAAAATGTACTTTATCCCAGCAAAAGCGGCATATTTTAAATTTAATATTTACCCGCTACAGGGCAGATAGTGTTGTTTTTGCATTTTGAAGGAAAGGTATTCTTTAATTATTTTTTTTAATATACTTATCCTAAATATTTTTCAAGTGGAAAAAATACCTTGAGGTTTTAGCTAATAAGATTTGTTGCACAGTAAAAAGTTCAATAAGTGGCTTGATATTTATTTTTAATACATTGTATTATATTCTTAAACATTAAAAACGTTCCTGAAAAATCTTTTTTTTTTATTTGTGACGTTCTTGAAAGGAGTGAGCGATTTACTTAATTACGAGTACACTCGATAAAACTTGATTCAAAACTTGATTGTCCAAAAATGCAAAAAAATGTCCCTTACTGTGTTTTGAGTTTGGACAGCCGTACTGTCCATAATGCCATTATTATTTTTAACACAATTTTTATTTTATGTTTTTTTAATGACAATCTAGTAGACTCTAAAAATCGGTGTTATATTTTAATATTAAATATATAAATTACAACGGAGTTCTACAAATTAAACGCCAAATCTATAAACAAACAAATTATGTCTTAAATTTAGATTTTTGTATGTTTACATATATTTTTGCATATATCTGGTATAACATTGAATTCAATGAAAAAATTTTTTTCAAAAAAATGAGTAAATCGTTTTTTAAAAAAAATCAAGATATTTTATACGTATGACATTACAATAAATTTTTAAAACAACAAAAAACAAAGTAATATTACGAACTTTGAAATAACTCTAATGATTAACAGAGATCGGGATTTTTAAAGGTTAGATTGCTGAGGATCGATATATCGACTCTAGACTACTTTGCATAAAGTAAGGTAGTCGATATACCGACGATGACGCCAGTGTTTTAAAACGATCGAGCTGGGATGTTGAGTCGCAGCGTGCGCCTATCTAAAGTACATTTATAGTATTTTTTGTGCATTATATTAACACTTTTATTTTAGTTCTACTTTTTATAATATCCATTGTATTCTCGTCCGCCTCCGTTGTGTAATGGTCAGCATGCTCGCCTACCGTTCTGGAGGTCCCGGGTTCGATTCCCAGGGGGGTTTAATAAATATGTGATTTTTTCACTCTAATATTTATTCAATATTACACTGGACAGGTACCTGATGTGGAGGGCTGATCACCTTTCCTTCATGTGTAATCGATCGAGATAACACTGCGTTTATATGAAGCAGTGCCCTATGCACCATTAGGGTGCGGTAAGGGATTATTATTATTATTCTTGTCAGTGCCCTTTACTATGACCAAAATTATATTGTATACTTTGTGGGATCATTTTTTGTATTTATATTTTAAATACATTTTTTGTATTTTAGAATTTAAAAAAAGTTCTTTCTCGTCAAATATACGAGTATTCACAAGTAAAAAATGTAACTAATCTTTAGTGAAGTTTTAAATTATTAAATTTTTTTAATCGTTTATCTTTCATCAACTCTTTTTTTTCAAAACCATATCGTAGTCATATAGGAGAAAGTGACCAAATGCATTTTTTACAAAACCGTGATAATTGACTATTTGATATCTTACTAGCCTAACATTGCCCTGAAAAAATCCCAAAGGATTTTGAACTTGTAAGTATAATATATTGACTAGTTAGAAATGACTAACTGCATTGATGTTAATTTTGTTGCCAAGCAAAAGTGACTTAAATGGCCCTTCTGAACATTTTACGTTTTGGTAGTTGGTCACTTTCTCCTGTATGACTACGATATATTTAATTCAAGGAAAAAAATATTTTTCAGTGTTTTAAGAAAAAAATCAATTACGCCGATTGTTACCTGAATTTTAAGAAAATTTAGTTGCGATTTATCGAATACTGGGCCTTAAACTAGAATACTATCTTGATGACATGGGAATAAAGAAAAAAACATTATGATTATTTCTACAAAAAATATGGGTTGAAATCAATCTCCAATAACGAACGTTGGCCGATCCGCTAAAAGATTTTTATATACCACTAACTAAAAGTTTCCAAACTTCTCGTATAGATGTCGGTGCCAGTATTGAAATGATTTATTATGAAATCCTGTTTTCCTTCTTGTTTTTATAAGTAAGTTTTACCATGCTGATAAAACACTATTTTTCGATTTCACAAAATAAATACTTATTTTAATCAACCACGATTTCAAAAATTATGTAAAAAAACGAACATTTTTTTTCCAAATTTTAGTTGCTACTTTAAATCATTAAAATACTGTTCACTGCGTTGAATATATCGCAAACAACGATGAAACGCTGACTAAATAGCAATTTTTAAAACGCTTAAAATATATTAAAAATATAAAATAATACGAAATATATGTTTGAAGATGCTAGTACACACTGATCTCTTTGTGTATAGTCTTCACGTGCGGCTCATATTTATACTCGCTCTGAGACAAGTGAGTATAAACAGGAGTCGTCGAGGAGACTAAAGCTGAGTTCTAGCAAAAACTCGCAAATCAAAAATGAATATATGAAATTTAATTTATAAGGAAATTTTATTTTATTTTTGGCCATATAAAGAACACCCTACAATACAGTCTTCACATAATATTTATCAGTAAAAACTAAATTTAAAAAAATATATTTAGTTAAATGTTTGGTATGAATGTTTAATTTGCAAGTGTAACACTCAATTTTCTGGACGACTCATGTTTATTCTCGCTTGTCTTAAGGCGAGTATAAACATAATCCACGTGCGAATAGTACACACAAAAAGAACAGTGTGTACTAGTATGAATTTTATAAAAATTAATCACATTTTTTTTTTTTTTTAAATTTGCTTTTGAAGATTTGAAAATTGATATTTTGTTAGTATCTAATGATTATTTGAAATATAAATAACGCAGTAAGTAGGTAATAATTTTTTACTTTATTTTTAAGGTTTTTATGCAACGTTTATCCCAGTTAGTAAATATGCCTCCAAATTCATAATTGAGACGAAAACATTTAAAACGTAGTTCTGGGTCAAATATCTGTCACTCAGCTGCTCAATTTAGCGAAAAATGTCAAATTTCTCGGACTTTTCCCGCGTTTTAACGTCAGCCATTTTCATTTTTAGGATAATTGCAGACAAAAAACAAAGAAAAATATTTAAAACTTCAGTTTTTTAACGGAAAATTTAAGAGTCGTTCAGAGTTTGAAATTGGTGCTCAATATAAAAATAAAACCACTTTTGAGTCAATTAATTTCAACGTGACTAGTTTTGAGAACTTTAGATGTTCTTAATACAAATTTGTGCGGGAACAATGGTTAATTTTATTTTTTATATCATCACCACAAAATTAATTCTAAAGCCATAAATTTTGTTATTAAAATATAACTTTGTTTTATTATAATATAAATATTTAAATAATAAAATATAAATTATTCCACTTATAAAAATCTCAGTGAGTGGTAATTTTACTACCATTTTTGTGAAAATAAAAATATAAAAGTAAAAACGACTAACCTCAAATAAAATGCTTTAAATATTAATAATTTTGAGCAAAATAAATTATTTAAAGTTTATTGATTTGGTGTTTAATTTGTATGAATTCATAAATTGTATTTTTAATATTAAAATCAACGCTGATTTTCAAGGTCCACTAAGTTGTTTTTTTTTAACATGAAAATAAGTAACAAATAATCTTCACAAAATTGGCACGAATTTTGTTGTTTTTTTTTTACGATAGTAAAATATACAACTTAGTAGACCCTAAAAATCAGTGCTTGATTTCAATGCTTAAAATATTAATCAAAAATTATTTAAATAATAATATAAAATTTTGCGGATTTTTTAAAAAATATATATTTTATCAGTAAAACCGTATTGTAATGAAAATATTTAAATAAGAAAATTGTATTGTTTTTTTCTACTTACAATGGCGCTGGCTTCGATCTGGAATCTATTGCGTTTCGAAGTAGGGCAGAAGAGAGCCCTCTTGTACCCTGATTTGAACCGCTCCTATCACAAGGAAATCAAATCATTTAGACTTCAGCTGAAACGCGCTTGTGAACACATCGTTAATTCCTGAAATCTTTTTTAGTTTTGAACTTTTTGATTCGATACAATGAACCTTCAAATTGTATGATATAAAAAATTTATATGACTTATTTTACACTTGGTCTTCCTCAAGTATATTTTAAATCCCAATATTTAGTTGATTATTAAAAATTAAACATTTGTATTTCAACACTCATTTAGTTTTATTTAATTTTACACGACTAGTTTAAAAAACTAAAACTATTGACAGGTGGTTAAATAAACTAACGATCAAAAGAATTTTCTGCTAAATGTAGAGGTGGGTGGGGTAGTAGCGTTTTATTTAATTTTACACAACTAGTTTAAAAAACTAAAACTATTGACAGGTGATTAAATAAACTAACGATCAAAAGAATGTTCTGCTAAATGTAGAGGTGGGTGGGGTAGTACCTAGAGGGTAGGTTAAGTGGTAGGATTTTGTTCAATGGGAACATAGACAATAATGGTGATGAAATTTGGAAAATCATTTTATTAATTAATTCACAGTCTCAAATTATTACACTAAGCAAAATACAAGGGCCAAGTCATTAACAATTTAGAAATGCATAAAAATTTGATTACATGAATTAATAATAAGCCATTATTATTTTTTTATGAAAGCATCTGTAGTTTTTGAAACTAGTCTGTGAAATTAAATAAAACTCAACATTTTAAGTGTGTGTAAATACTTGTTCACAAAATCTGGATTATCTCCAATTACAGGAGTTATTTTCATATTATTTTTTTGACATCTCATCAAAGATGAAGAAAAATATGGAAGTTCACCTTCTTTACATCTCACTAATATGTAGATGTCTCTAGTGAAGTTCTAGTGATTCAAGAACAAGGTTTCTTAATTGGTTCATATATATATAGAACTTCCAAGAATTTGAGTAGTGTGGTTGTCAATAATGGGTAGAATTGGTGAATGTTACACGTTTGTAAAGTGATCACTTAAACCAGCCTATGACGGTTGTTAGCCCCGTAAATGCCCAGACTTCCATATTTTTCTTCATCTTTGATGAGATGTCAAAAAAATAATTTGAAAATAAAACTCAATAAAAAATGGTTAAATACAAGTGTTTAAATTTTAAAATATGTTATTTCACAAAGTTAATGCCAAATCAATAACTAAAATGAAAATATAGTTATAAATACATTAAAAAAATGTTTTTTATGGAACTTACGTTGTAAAACCCGTAGATAAAGGGGTTGTAGCAAGCGTGGCTCATCGCCAGCCAATCGAAGCAGAAGAAAATTATGTTTATGTAGTAGTAGCTGAAACAAACAAAAAAAATATTTAAAAAAATTTATTATTGCTTTGTGATCTTATATTTTCTCCATTTCGATTTTTTAATAATATTCGGAGAATTTCTTTTTCAGTAAATCGAACATTTATAGCCAACACGCGTGATTTTAAATATGAATGTCGAATGCGTTTCAAAAAATGTAGTAAATTTTTTTATATTCATACTTTTTTTTAACACTTTCAAATTTAAAATGTGGTAGTATTTTGAAGTACTTACTCATTGATGCTTGGATAGAATGACTGAAGGAGTTGGTACGACTGCAGAGGAAGCCAGCAGATGGTGAAAAGCAGTACCACAACCAACATCATCTTGATAACCTGTGAAGAAATTAATTCGTTTTAGTAAAAAAAGTCGAAATGAAAAATTTATAGTTTCATTACCATTAAAAATTCATTACCATTATTGTCTATGTTCCCATTAAACAAAATCCTACCACTTAACCTACCCTCTAGGTACTACCCAACCCACCTCTACATTTAGCAGAACATTCTTTTGATCGTTAGTTTATTTAATCGTAAAAAAAATAGTCTGTGTACTCCTATTCTTTTTGGTTTCCTATTTAAGAAACAGCATCGCTCACCAATCACAAAAACTCCATTAAACCCTAACGCATACTTCTTTTGATGAAAAAACTTTGAAACCATCTTAAAAATCACGTAAAATATATTTAAATATATTGAAAAATTATACCTTAACCATACTTCTCACTAGCAGCCATACTTTCAAATTAATCAAATATCTAGCATATGAAAGGAACCCAAACATATTTCAGATGGAAAGGAATCCAGATCATTTCAGATATACTAGTATCCCTAAAGTGTGTCAACAGCATTTTATGGCCTTTTACGTCAATCACATGAATAGATTTTTAGGAAAAATAGATCCATAAAAACAAATTGAGATGTTTTTTCGGCAACTTCGTATTTACCCCCATTAATTAATTTTTTCATCGGATCATCTGATATTTCAGGTTCAAATTGAAAATTTTCTTTGGGTATATGATTCGTAATATTCTTACCCTGGTTTTTTTCTTCAATATGTAATCATCCCTCGAGTTCTGCGGATTGCCGGGGGTTCGAGTCTGCCAGAGGCGATAGGCCATACGTGAGTAGACGAAAGTTATCACGCACAGGGGTGCGATGTACTGGAACAAAAAGTAATGTGATTAGTTCATTACGTCATATCACTTCGACTAGCTAAGATGAGGATTACGGATCATTTCTTGACTATCCAGTTCTTTAGCTACCTTGCTCGCAAGCCACCAGACAACCTGGAGAGGCTTGTCTTAACCGGAGGCCTAGAAGGTAAGAGGTATCTCTTCAACCCTATGGTCACGATCCTCACCAAAGAGGGAAACGACCGGAGAAGAAGCTAAAATCGCGTATTTTTCAATCTTTCTTTACTTTCTTTTTGGGTCCCAAAACACCCCACTTTATATTTGTATGGAAATCGTAGTACATAGCTTACAGCAGGTAGCAACTGTCCGCCAACTGAATCAAAGGGAGACCGCATCTTTGCCAACGCAGCGTTGCGCTACTACTGAATGCGGATAGCGGAATTTGAGTAGTTTAACTGTCAATCATGGGTAGAATGGTGAATGTTACACGCGTTTAAAGTCATAAACTCTGTAAATACCCAGATTCCATATTCTTCTTTGTCTATGTTGAGATGTCAACATGTTAATTTATTTATGTACACACCTGGAGAATGAGCAGGACGCATCTATATATGTTCATCGACTCGGGACTCATGTTGATCTGCTCGCAAAATGGTTTCAAGTAAGCTTCACCAGTATCTACAAAAAAAAGGCTTTAGTGAGGAGATGCCTGAATGTGGAAAATACGAACATTGTTAGCCAAAACACAGTTGCGGGGTAGTCTAGTCTCTCTGCTTACCTCTTAGGATAAGCGACTTATGTAGATGAAATAAGTTGAAAATCTCACCAGGATCGATGTCTCGAACCAAGTGCACCCTCAGGGCGATTGCCATCGGAGTCGCAAGGGCAATTGACAAAATCCAGATTCCAGCAATTGACAGTTTAGCGACCTTCATCCTCGGGAATGCCCTGGAACAAAACACATGATACAGTAAAACGTGGAAGATGTTGGTGACAAGCAGTGGTCGGCAAACTTGGTAACCAAAGAGCCAAATATGTACATTACAACGAGTTATTGAAGTTAAACCTTTTCCTTCCTGATTTTCCAAAAATTACAAGTGATCCAAAGAGAGGTACCAAAGAACCCCAGTTCATATTTGTATGGAAATTGCAGTACGCAGCTCACAGCAAGTACCAACTTGCCGCCAACTGAGTCACATAGATACCACGTCCGAGCCAACGCGCCATCAGGCGGTGACTGAATCGAAATCGAATCAAACGAATGCATAGTAATGTTTAACATTTTTCTTACTTAAGCGGATGGAGAATGGCGCTGTAACGGTCCACCGCAATAGCAGTCAGGGTCAGCACTGACACACTGACGCTCAAAACTTGGACGAAGGGACAAACGGCGCACATGAAGTACGGTAGATCCCATCTCTGCAGAAGAGCCGCTTGGAACTGTCAAGAAAAGCGAAAAAATACCAATTACAACAGACACAGATAGCTCAGAAAAGTAATATGAGTGAATTCGGTATTTTAACCGTTGGAGTGCTGAGAGTCGATAAACCGATGCAGATATGTTTTAACAAGAGCAAACCGTCGATATATCGACGATTACGGTAGCTTATTAGGGCGGTCGAGCTGAGAGTTGTGTCGCAGCGTGCGCGTTTCTTAAGTTCTGATTCGTCAATTATATTCGCAAATAAACTTATTTCAACGTTCTCAAACCAACCATAGATAGCTCCCATGAACTTTAAATTATGATGTTTGTATGAGTTCTAAAAATTTTACAAGTGTGGTTGTAGGGTAAAACCCCCCTATAACGTACACTCGTGTAAGATTTCCCCTTATAACGTTTGCGGCAGTTTTTCCTATAATGGTGGTCCTCGTATAACGCAAAAGGACCGTGTGCCTTGACCGCGCGAGTTAAAATGAAAAAACACAATTTAAAAATATTAATGTCTCATATCGTTCCCCCCGATAACGCGGTTTACCAATTTTGAGAAAAATATCATTGATTTACCAATTTTTACACATCTAATAAAAATGATAATTTCGCAACAAAGTCTTCAGCAATTTCAGCATACTTATTTGAATAAATCTCAGCACTAAAACGGTTAAAACGCTAAATCAAATAAAATAATAAATTTGCTTGAACCTACCTGAAACGGAACAGTGAACACGGCAATGAAGATGTCAGCAAGGGCGAGATTGCAAATGTAGCAATTCGTAACGCTTTGCATTTTTTTCGTCGTAGTCACTATTTTGATGACAGCAAAGTTCCCAAGAACAGACAGTATGGAGATAGAACCATACAGAATGAATAACAAAGATACCACCTCTACCGGAACCTCGTACAGCAAAGTATCTGCAAATAATCAACCTTAATTTGAACTGTTTTGTTAACTTCATAATTTTTGTGTAAATATTATATAAACGGTTTAAAAAAATTTGTTTGAAATTTACAATATGCGTTAAATTGACTTTGATTATAGCGCTCACTCCTTTCAACAACGTCATATTTCAAAAATCGTCAATTTTCAGTTGTGCATGTTTATTTTTGAACTGCCCGTGTCTCAGCTTGTGATTAAACATTTATTGTTGATATCCGAACGAAGATTGAATTCAATTCAATGCCAATTTAACACATATGGCTCACTATATTCAACAACGTCATCTATAGAAAAACTTAAATTTTCGGAAGATCGTTTTTAAAGTTTAAAATTATTATAAAAAGTATTAAAAATAAATATCAAGCCATTTATTGATCTTTTTACTGTGCAACCGATTTATTAGTTAGAACCTGAAGGTTTTTTTTTTAGTTAGAACCTGAACAAAAAAATAATCAAAACCTTTTCTTCGAAATGCAAAAACAACACTTTCTGCCCTGTAGCGGGTAAATATTAAGTTAAAAATATGCCGCTTTTGCTGGGATATAGTACAATATCTGGGCATTTCGAAAACACGCACAACTGAAAATTGACGATTTTTGATATTTGACGTTGTTGAAAGGAGTGAGCGATATGCAAACAATTTTCGAATCTCGTCGCCAGCGCTCCGCAGGGGTAAAAACACATGTCTTTATGAGTTAAGCAAGTTTTTTAATAAAAGAATAATAGAAAATGTTATATCTCTCACCATGTATCTCAGTAGAGTCATAGTGGGATTTGTTAGACTCCAAGTAGTCGTCATCCAAGGACTCCGACCCCATTTCATCGGTGTCATTGACAGTACACATAGTAATTTTCTGAAACAATTAACCATGCAATAATACACACAAATAGTACTTTAATCATATTTTAATAATTAAAAGCATTAGCTTTGTGGATCATAGTGATATATTATTTTGAGAAATAAAAAGACTTTGTTTTTTGATCCAGTTACATTTTTATTAAAAACCAACTAGTTTCGGCAACAACCTGTTTCCCTCTTCAGGGTTTGCCGAATTAAAAAAAATTGCTCTTAAATTCACTTTAGAATATTCCCTGATTCATTTAATATTTTGGTCTGTCGGTTTTTAAAAACTGCTCGGAGAATAGTGACTGCAAACTAAAATACGTTCAAAGAGTCTTAAAAAATATGTAACATCCTAAGTACAAAATAATTATCAAAATACAGACATAATTAAATATGGTACAAAAATGTTAAAATTTTTTTGAAAAAAATCACGACCCTGAAATTATTATAAAAAATAAATATTTAAAAAAAATATATATTAAATCATCCAAATATATGTGGAAGCGTTACCGACCTCTTGCACGGTCGTCCGTGTTTTGCATTAGAATTCTGCGAATTCCCCCTTTAAAATGTGTGGAATTTCAAAGTATGACAATATTTAAAATGAAGATATTTGATTTTCAATGATTTCCTTTATTTTCTGTGAGACCTCAATTAAGGTAAAGGTTGATGATAGAGATTAATAAGACTAAAAGATTTAAAAAAATCGATCAAAAGTTAAAAAAACTTAATGTGATTTACGTACATAAGTAGAGTATATAAAAAGAATAACTGAAAATTCTGAGGCGAACGAATGAAGAAGAAATTTGGAAAATTCTTTTTTTTGGGGGGAAAATGCGATGAGAAAAGAATCTGATTTATCCAATTTAGATCGACCCACGAAAAAAATATGTCCTTTTCATTCCTCCACTATGTATGGTGAATTATCTTTTTGATGTAAAACGTTTGTCATTATGGTAACTACGGGGTTCGTTTTCTTTAACTGCATGTATTAAAAACATGTAACCCCAATGTTGCTAATGTTGTAAGACCTTCGCGCCTCACATTGGTATCGTTGTGTTCAGGAAAAAATAATTATTTGATTGTTTACATGTCGTAGTACGGTGATAGAACTCAATTAGTTACCCGAAGAGGCGTAACTCGGCAGTACGTTGGTTTTTAAATGAAATTGATGAATAAAAGAAATATTTCATTTATTAAAGGGAGATTTTTTTCGATGAAATTCCACATGACCATTTTCTAATTCAGAAATAATAAAAAGCCAACAAATGCAAAGAGACCAATTCATAAAACCAACCTTTAAAGTTTCACTTCTAACGCCCTTGAATCATTCGTATATACATACAGTATCGAACAGATTAATTGAAACATTTTTTTCGTATTTTCAACACCCTCACAAAAAATGCTTTGGGGGTGTTCCTCGGAGAGTTCCAATGAGATGATGATTAGCGAAGTCACCCAATTCTACTGGAAAAGATACAACTAGAGACACAAAAATGAAGGAATGGTAATGGAATATTTCAGAAGGATTTAACCCCCTGCCACAAATCCAAAAAAATGATGAAAATTTTCACACAAAAACAATGAACTGTGTTGAACTTGTCAAAAATTTTGCTAGATATAAACGTTATTGAAAATCTATCGGCAATCTGTAAGAATCGGCTCTCCAAAATTGATTGCATTACGTTGGAAAAGCTCATTTTTCAAAAGTCCATAACTCAGGTATGGTTTCGAGACGAAAAAATACAACAACAAAAAAGTTTATATATAAGATTTTGAGTGTGTGCAAATACTTGCTCACAAATCTGGATTATCTCCAATTATAGAAGTATTTTTCGTGTTATTTTTTGACATTTCATCAAAGATGAAGAAGGGGCCCAGTGAATGCCCAGACTTCCATATTCTTCTTCATCTTTGATGAGATGTCAAAAATTAATATGGAAAAAGTTTTGTTTCAATTAATCTGTTCGATACTGTATCTCCCGCATTTATTTTGTACTTTGCTCTGAAAATACCTTTCACGATTGATTTATTAGATTAAATCAATTATTATTAGTTATTGAAAGTGTGTATCAGGATGAATGCCAAGAGCTTCTATACCAGATCCGAGAATGTGGCGGAAACTAGTGAAAGAAAAACACAACTACTGAATTTCACAATTTGTTTGTTTTTGATACGTAGCTGAATCCTCTCTAGATAAAATGTGTAAACAAACAGTGTGCATCGTAAAGTCATGAGGTGGGTTATAACTAATCATCATGCTGCTTCCCCTCAAGGGTAGGCAGAGAGAATATTGCTCACTCCTTTCAACAACGTCATATATAAAAAACTAAATTTTTCAGGTGATCGTTTTTAAAGTTCAAGAATATAATAAAAAATATTGAAAATAAAATCAAGCCACAGATTGAGCTTTTCACTGTGCAACCCATCTTTTTAGGTAAAACCTGGAGGTTTTTTCTCCATTTCAAAAATAATTCGTATATTTAAGAAAATAATTAAACAATACGTTTTCTTCAAAATGCAAAAACAACACTTTCTGCCCTGTAGCGGGTAAATACTAAGTTAAAAATATGCCGCTTTTGCTAGGATATAGTACATTTTATGGACATTCCGATAACATGTATAATTGAAAATTTACGATTTTCGATATATGACGTTGTTGAAAGGAGTGAGCGATATAACGCCATGCCACACCAATCTATCTATCCGAACAAACTTCGCTTCTTTTACATTCTTCAAGCATCTCTTCACACATCCCCTTTGATTACTTCTATTCCTGACCCGACTTCAAGTATTTTGAAATACCAACATGATCGTGTCAAGTTTTCTTCGGTCCTATTCTGCTTTTATTACCAACCGCATTCCCTTTTTACCAGTATATATATATTTTTGTCTGCCTCTGTAGTGTAATGGTCAGTACGCTCGGCTACCGTTCTGGAGGTCCCGGGTTCGATTCCCAGAAGGGGTCTAATAAATAAAAATATTTTTTTCACTTTAATACTTATTCAATATTACCCTGGACTGGTACCTGAAGTGGAGGGCTGAACACCTTTTCTTCGTGTGTAAACGATCAAGATAACTTTGCGTTTATATGATGCAGTACCCTACGCACCATTGGGGTGCGGATAAGGGTACGAATTTCAAAAATTCAAAATTTTTTAAATCAAATAATATCCATGTTAATAGCGGTAAATTCTAAATCAGTTTAGCTGTCGTGCTGGAGGTACGGGGTTTGATAATAGAGATAGGGTCAAAAGATGTATTTGATAACACCGCGAACTTGTACCTGAAGCGCAGGACTAAATGAAATCACCTTGATTTCATTTTATTTACGATCAAGATGATATTGTGTAGATGCGATGCCAGTACCCTATGCGTCATCGAATGCAGACAAGGGTAATATATGAAGAAGAATTGGCGGTCTTTACGTTTTGAACCGAGATGAAATATTTGCTGTAATTTGAATAAAAAAACGAACGGCCGAAATAAATCAAAGTCTCTTTTTTCCAACCCTTATAACCTTTTTCTCCCTTAATGACGATTCAAACATTGTATGTAGAGCGTAAAGGCTCAAAATCCTTTTTCCATTTTCGTTTACTAACATCGTGATAAAAGAAATTCCACGTATGTTTGAAGCTTTTATGTATATCGTCATACAGGAGTATGCGAACAAATGCATTTTTTTACAAAAACGTGATCATGGACTATTTGATATCTTACTAGCTTTATATTGCCCTGAAAAAAAATCCAAAAGATTTTAAACTTAGCGTAATATATTGACTTGTTAAAAATGACTAACTGCTTTGATGTTTATTTTCTTGCCAAGCAAAAGCGACTTAAATGGCCCTCCTGAACATTTTACGTTTTGTAAGATGGTCACTTTCTCCTGTACGACTACGATATGTTTAAATGTATTATTTTAGAAAAATTAGAAAAAAAGTTGAGCAATCGATAAAGACTTACTCATAGTAAATAATTAACAAAATTTAACTTCGAGTCCACTTTTGAAAATATTCCCATTGTGATTCATTTGTGGTCTTTCTCTCTTTCAAAATTTTTATTTTATACAAATCGCGCACTCCTTTCAAGAACGTCATAAATCAAAAATCATCAATTTTCAGTTATGCATGTTTTCAGAATGCTCAAAAAATATACTATATCCCAGCAAAAGCGGCATATTTTTAACTTAATATTTACCCGCTAAAGGGCAGAAAATGTTGTTTTTGCATTTTGGAGAAAAGCTATTGTTTAATTATTTTTTTAAAATAAACTTAATATTTTTCAAATGGAAAAAAAACCTTCAAGTTTTACCTAAAAAGATCTGTTGCGCAGTAAAAAGTTCAATAAGTGGCTTGATATTTATTTTTAATACATTGTGTCATATTTTTAAACTTTAAAAACGTTCTCCTGAAAAATCAAGTTTTTTGATTTGTGACGTTCTTGAAAGGAGTGAGCGAAATGTGAAATTGAAATAATTTTATTTTAATGACCTGAAGATGGAATAATTTTCTGAAACCGGTTGTCACAAATAAGTGTTTAAAAAAGTGGCATTACACAAAGTAAACAATGGACGATAAGGAGAGTGTTGTATTACTATTGTAAAGTTATTTTTGACATCTCGACAGATGAAGAATAACATGGAAGTATTGGTATTTACGGGGCTTACGACCGTCAAAGGGAGGTTTAAGTGATCACTTTACACACGTGTAACATTCACCAATTCAACACTCCACAGCCACACTATTAAAATCCTTGAAACATCTAGATATATTGATTAAACTCGATACAGAGTACTTGAAGTCTGTAGACTACACGAGAGACATCTATGGTGAGATGAACCAAGCTATGTATTGTTACTCAAATAAAGGCAAGGCGATCACTCCTGCGCTTCTGGTACTAGTCGAGGGTAATAATAAATAATTAATAGAGCATAAAATATTCGTTTTCTTCATCTTGGTGTAGGCCTTGTGGCCTGTTTTTAAAAGGGATAAGCCTGTCGATGACTATGTCGATTCCCAGCTATCAACCCATCTCTTTGGTCGTCTGCCCGAGAGTCGTCTACTATGGGGTTGGCCGTACAGTGCAATGTGGGGGGAGTCTGAATTGTTCCATTCTCCTCACATGCGCATACCATTGTCTTTTTCGTTGCCTTCCCCGCCTAATGACATCTTTAATCTCGCATATTTATCTGATCCTGGCGTTTCTTATTCTATCTCGAAAATAAATATTACTGTAAAATCACTTATATTTATTTTCATCTCTCCTGGGAATTAAACCCGGGACCTTCAGCACGGTAGCTAAAGGTGACCATTACACGGGGGTGGACGTTACTTTTAGGACCACGTAAGAAAGTCAGAATTCTAAATAATGTCATATATTCAGTTACGAGTTTTAAAGACCCCAAGAGACGTTTTTTTTCCTGAAAATATTGTCCCATAAATTGTAATTATTATACCCCGTACGCACGATGGTTTATTTGTCGTAAGTATGTCGTATTTCGGTAAATTTTACGTCTCGGTTTATCCTAATACCCCTGAAATAAACCTAACTTTACAGACTATATATATAAGACTCACTTTTTACATTAAAAAAATACCTCTGTAATTCAGGTTGCGCCTTAAAGTCGTAATCAAAACAGGTTTTCAACTTTAAATTTTGCGTTTTAAAAACTGAATTGGACACCTTGCAAAACTAACTGTGCTCGATATATTATAAATCAAAATGAACGTTTAACTATTGTTATTTGACGTTACAAAAAATGTTACGTGTTACAGATTTTTTATTTTTAATCTAGAATTTTCTAAAATATATTACCGTCAGTGTGAGTAACTGCCTACATATTTATGTGTGTAGGAAAAATTAAAAAAAACAGATAAAATTCAATTAAAGACTTTTATGTTGTAGAAGTATAATAATAATAAAAACCCTTATCCGCACCCCAATGGTGCATAAAGCACTGCTCCATATAAACGCAGTGTTATCTTGATCGTTTACACATGAAGGAAAGGTGATCAGCCTTCCGCTTCAGGTACCAGTCCAGGGTTATATTGAATAAATATTATAGTGAAAAAATCACTTATATTTATTTGACCCCCCTGGGAATCGAACCCGGGACACTCCAGAACGGTAGCCGAGCGTGTTAACCATTACACTACGGAGGCGGACAATAGAACATAGAAGTATACATAGAAGTAGAGATACATACAGAGAAGTAGGCGTACATAGAAGTATACTGACATGAATAAATACCTTAATTATAAAATGAATTGAAAACATCCAATTTAGTTTGAAAAACTTCCAGTTTGATTTAAAAGGGGTCCAATTCGATTTTTCTAGCATCCAGTTTGATTGGTTAATGTTCATTTTGGTTTACAAAACGTTCAATTTTAATCATAAGGCATCCACTTTGATTTATAAAGAGTCCCATATTGTTTATATAGCGTCCAATTTGGTTTGCCAAACGTTTAATTTGATTGGTCAGACGTTCAGTTTGGCTAGTGAAAAGTCTAATTAAATATAAAAAAAAACCTGTATTAAAATGTCCAGTGTTTGATTGAAAATTACCTCAGTCTTAAAAATGGCCATATATTCGATGCTATGGAAACCTATCTCTATCTGGCAACATTGTAGTGATGGAAATCGTACAATAAACAATATAGTCTACCACGCAACACCACATATGCATTTGTAGTACAAATAAACACACTTCAATTGTGTGACGCGATGTTTTTTGAGGCGAACACCCAACTCAAAATTGTCTTATTTTAAACAAAAATCCTTTAAAATAAAGATTATAGTCTTCAATACTTCTTTTTTTCTTGGTGTGTTTTTAAGAGAGATTACTTCTTACAAGTCGATTCTCAGCTGTCAATCCATCTCTTTGGTGATCTATCTAGAAATTGGTCGTGCAGTGCAATGTGGGGGAGTCTGGATAGTTCCATTCTCCTCACGTTCGCATACCATTGTAATCTTCGTTCCCCACCTAACGACAGCTTCCATCTCGCATATCTCTCTTATCCTTATGTTCCTTGTTCTATCTCGTAGACTTTTACCATATCGCTCACTCCTTTCAAGAACGTCATAAATCAAAAAACTTGATTTTTCAGGAGAACTTTTTTAATGTTTTAAAATATATTGTATTAATAATAAATATCAAGCCACTTACTAAACTCTTTAATGTGCAACAGGTCTTTTTAGGTATAACCTGAAGGTTTTTTCTCCATTTGAAAAATATTAGTTTATTTTAAAAAAATAAGTAACAATACCTTTTCTTCAAAATGCAAAAACAACACTTTCTGCTCTGTAGCGGGTAAATATTAAGTTAAAAATATGCCGCTTTTGCTGGAATATAGTACATTTTCTGGGCATTCCAAAAACATGCACAACTGAAAATTAACAATTTTTGATTTATGACGTTCTTGAAAGGAGTGAACGATATATGCTCCTTAGAGTCTTCATTTAGAGTAGAATACGTAATTTGTAGGATATTCTAGCCTTCTTGCAGTGTTGACTGAAAACTACGGGAGGCAAATAATCCCAAAACGTGTCTAAAGCAAGCTGCGTCTGATTCTGCAATGTATATGTACATATTATTATCTCTGATACTCTTTTACCGGTGGCACCGCATTGGCCCAGCTTGAATCGGCCGTACTGGTTAAGAAATTGAGTAAATATGAACGCTATTTGCCTTGTAATTACTGCTTACCTCCTAACTACGAGACCGACTTCATACCTACTGCTATTCGCAAACAATTCGCAGCTCTTACGAAGTGATCAGATTTCATCTTGATACTTCTGTCGAGAAAATAATATACGTCGAAAATACATCCTTCTTTGGTAGTGATGGCAAACGCAGTAGAACTTCAACTATCGGAATTTGGACCTCGTTTTTCCTGATGTATCGTTTATTTCTTCTACCCCGAATTCATCGCATACAAAAAAAGATCGCATTGATCGATTTTCTATCATCATTTTACCGCATTCACCGTTTGAATTACTTTGCGAATTTGATATATTTTGTCAGCGTTTTTTTTTTAATTCTTCTAATTTTCTCAATTTAGTTCCATTCGACGACAATATTCAAACGATAGAAACTATTGATATTGATGAAGAGGAGTCGCAGTCTGTACTTTCATTTTCAGAGGCATGCACTCTCTTTGAAAGATATTTAATTTTTATTATTTTTGACATCTTATCAAAGATGAAGAAGAATATGGAAGTCTGGGCAATTACAAGGCTGACGACCGTCATAGGCTGGTTGAGTGATAACTTTACACACGTGTAACATTCACCAATTCTACCCATTATTGACAATCACACTACTCAAATTCTTGGAAGTTATATATATATATATATATATATATATATATGATCCAATTTTGAAACATTATTCTTGAATCACTAGAACTTCACTAGAGACATCTTTAGTGTCATATTTATGTGGTTTTAAAGTAAATTGAACTTTAAGTTTAATAGCGGGTACTTTATTCAGGCTAAAAGCTTTAAATAACAAGGATTAATCAAACAGGGATTTTAGAGTTAACGTTTTTTGCCAGTATACCCACGATATATTCTCGAAACTAATCGTGTTTACATTAATTCTTTAACTGAAAAAGTGGTCTTCGACAAGTGTTTTATTTTTAGATTCTAATTATTTACATTACTAAGCTTAACTTCCGTACGAAATCCATCCTTTGAAATATACGTCGAATTAGAACTGTCAAGAAATGAATAGATCTTTCTCAACTTACATTACCTCGTTGATTTGTTCAATAACATACATATTACCACTTTGTGGTAATATGTATGTAATTGATCTGTTCCATGTGTCTGAGGGGGTATTCTACTGCGAGATTCTTCTACATCTTTACAAGAGTGTTCTTATTATTTAAGCTTATAATTTGACCAGATAATTTATTTACAACATTCTTCATCTTTGATGAGATGTCAAAAAATAATATGAAGATAACTTCTGTAATTGGAGATAATCCAGATTTTGTGAACAAGTATTTGGGCACACTCAAAATGTTGTAAGAGTATTCTTGTTTACTTTACAATATTTGTGTTAATATACGAGTATACGCTTTAAATTTTATGATAATTTAATCAATTGAATTTATTTCTTGAATATTTTTCACAGATACTTTGTGGCACATTTTATAAACTTTGTTTTTAACCACTTTTTATTGGTATACTTTTTCCAACCGGTTTCGACAAGAACTTTGTCATCATCAGGGTTTATGTTCTAATTCTAAAACATTAAAATACTCATAGTTAGATTATAGTTAATTACCCTTCTCTTACGATACCAAAATATTCCACGCACTCCGTACACCATATGAAAATGTGATTTAAAAAAAAAAGCTATATAAAAAAACGGTAAAAAACTCCTAAATCTTGCTTTTATTGAGCGTTGCGCAGCGAATACGTCCAATCTGGGTATGTCCACACTGGATTTATTTACATATATTGACATCTCAACATATTTAAAGGTGAATATGGAAGCTCATATGGAAGTATATAAGTTATTTCAGAGCTTACGACATTTCATGCCAGGTTTAAGTGATAATTTTTTTTTAAATTTATTTATTTCATAGATACATTTTTATTTTTTTTTACTAAATGTATTACGGCTTTTTAGGCATGGCCTGTGTTGAGCCGAAATACTTACATGTTAATACAATTTTTATTTTTTACTTTTTTGTTATTAATATTAGATTATATACATTACATACATTACATACAATAAGAATTTACACTTTGAAGGTTTTTCAATAAAATAATTACACCTGGACTTTAATTAATTCACTTTCTACCTTGTCCCTTCCAACGAGAAGCAACCATCGACGGACACTTTTCTTAAAGACATGATCGGCCTCGCGAGGGGCCAGACGTATTTCCCACACATGTTTTTTAGAATACATATTAGAAATTTATTTATATTTAGAATAGCCTTTCCATAACTTTTATACAGTTTATTCCATACCTTTTAATAAAATAACTGTGTTCTTTTAAAAACCATATATTTATTTTGAAGAAAAACTAATTTTTCAACACAAATACGGTATTTCAAGCAAAAAATTCAATAACGTAAAATTAAGCTAAATTAATTAAAACTTGGGTTTCAAGAAAATAAAATTTATCGTACGCATATTGGGCTTCAATGAAAAAAAGTCATTATTTCAGGCGTCTCCTGGCATGTAAAGTTAACTGGGAAGAATCTTACATACGTACACATCGTAAAATGAAATTAGATATTCGCCTAACTGGGTATGATACAAACTGAGGAACATTATACCGAACATAACAGCTACCTGCGTATTTCGCTTAGGTACATTATTATATGGTTAAATGCTAAACAAGATTGTAGGCCTGAGCAAACAACCCTTAATGTTCCTGAAAAAAATCTTTTCGATAGGGAGAAAAGTTGTTAACATCCACTTCATTAAAAGCAGAAGCACATTTCGCTCACTTCTTTCAACAACGTCATATATCGAAAATCGTCAAATTCCAGTTATGCATGTTATCGGAATGCCCAAAAAATGTACTATATCCCAGCAAAAGTGACATATTTTTAACTATCCCAGCAAAAGTGACTTATATTTACTGGCTACAGGACAGAGAGTGTTGTTTTTGCATTTTGAAGAAAAGGTATCGTTTAATTATTTTTTTAAAAATACCAAATATTTTTCAAATGGTGAAAAAACATTCAGGTTTTACCTAAAAAGATCTGTTGCACAGTAAAAAGTTCAATAAGTGGCTTGATTTTTATTTTTAAAACATTGTAGTATATTGAAAACTTTAAAAACGATCTCCTAAAAATCATGTTTTTTTTTTATATATCGCTCACTCCTTTCAAGAACGTCATAAATCAAAATACTTGATTTTTCAAGAGAACGTTTTTAAAGTTTAAGAATATAATACAATGTATTAAAAATAAATATCAAGCCACTTACTGAACTTTTTACTGTGCAACTGATCTTTTTAGGTAAAATCTGAAGTTTTTTTCTTCATTTGAAAAATATTCGGTTTTTTTGAAAAAAATAATTAAACAATGCCTTTTCTTCAAAATGCAAAAACAACACTTTCTGCCCTGTAGCAGTAAAATATTAAGTTAAAAATATGGCGCTTTTGCTGGGATATAGTACATTTTCTGGGCATTCCGAAAACATGCACAACTGAAAATTTACAATTTTTGATTTATGACGTTCTTGAAAGGAGTGAGCGATATGACGTTGTTAAAAAGAGTGAGCGATATGTATACATGTGCTGGAGTAGAGTCAAATAGATTTAGGTGATTTTTTCACTTTATGGTTTATTCAATATTACCCTGGACTGGTACCTGAAGCGGAGGGCTGATCACTTTTCGTTCATGTGTTAACGATCAAGATAACACTGCGTTTAAATGATGCAGTGCCCTATGCACCATTGGGTGCGAATAAGGGGTAGAAGAACTTATGCACTTCATATTTATCTCAAACAATGAAAATTGATGGCACAAGCCTTATCGTTAAAATTGTGAAAAGTTAAAAATAAGGTGCGTTGAGGTGGTTTGGACTTGTGGGATGAACGAGTGAGGAAAGAACGGTGAAAAATATTCGTGATGTGAATATGTTGGAAATAGGAGCAGATAGAGACCGTGGAAAACTTGGCAAAATCAAATATGTGAAATACATACAAGTGGTAAAGTCAATGAGTCGGAATAATCTGCGAATATGTATGACGAGACGCATGAATGTGGACGCGGTGATAAATATTTCGCAAACTTTTCCGACATATTGCGTGGACCAAAAATTTAATCTGTACATCCTTTCCCATTCATAAATCCGCTCTGAACATCCCACACTTTGTCTTTTGTTATGTCTCTAACTCTTTCTTAAAGGGTTCGTCCATACATTTTAGCAATAGCACTTAAAAGACTTTGGTGATAGCTCTGTAGGCCTCACATTCCTCCCTAGATTCCTTTACCTTGAAGAAAGCCATTTATATATTTTTTAATTAAAATTTTCAGTCTTTTTATATAAATTTATTTGTGTTCAGTAGAGGAGAGGAAATTTATTGCAGGTTGAGAGTGGGCTGGGGGGAAAGTCTGGGCATTTACGGGGCTTACGACCGTCATAGGATGAATCACTTTACACACGTGTAACATTCACCAAATCTACCCATGATTGACAACCACACTACTCAAATTCTTGGAAGTTCTATATATACCTTTGATCCAATTTCAAAGCATTGTACATAGATCACTAGAATTTTCATTAGAGACATCTATTAGTGAGATGAAGAAGCTTTTTTACTAAGCAGAAACTCGAATATATTATATGTGAAGTCAGAATCCTGAATTATAATCACACATGAGAAACGCAAAAAAAACTTTTCATTTTATTATTTTAGCTTTTGATTTGACCAGATATTTTTTAAAAAACATTTTGGCGTGTCCAAATACTTGTTCACAAATCTCTCCAATTTTTTTTCATATTATTTTTTGACATCTCAAATATTTTTTATATTATTTTTTGTGATTTCAAAAATAACTCATATCATTGGAGATAATCCAGATTTGTGAACAAGTATTTGGACTCGGTCAAAATGTTGTTGATTTTTTTCTTCTTCATATATCACCCTGATATAATCTTGGATCTTGACCAGATTTACAAACGGAGATATAGTCTAGGAATGAAGCAACACACATGTTTCCCTGATACTCAATTCATATTCATGCTGGGTATTCACTTTACTGAACCTTCTTTTAGGAATTTACGTTAATATTACGAAAGCACTCGTACATAATACAACACGTTTTTATATAATTTTAAGGATATGATTTAAGTTTGCTTTTCACGTGATACGTTATTTGTACATGAAAATAAGCTTGTTTTACAGTAAGTCGAAATACAACAATTTCGAGTGTATTCACAAATTCTGGGTGATGTTAAAATCTAGGCTTGAAGTCGGCGAAAGCAGAATGTAAGTAGACTGAATGCAGTCGAAATAAAGGAATATGCACCAAAACTACATATAATATCGATGGTTGATATAAGGAAAGAATACAAGGCTGAGATGAGCATTATCGATAAAATCATGAAAGGTGGGTTAAGATGGTTTGTGTAATATATATATATATATATATATATATGTATATATATATATATATATATATATATATATATATATATATATATATATATATATATATATATATATATATATATATGTAAATACATATATAAATATATATTTGTATATACATATATACACACGCACAAGTTTAAATTTAATTGATACCAACACAGGAAAGCAAAACATATAAAAATTCCAAAAATTTATACGATATGGATGTACAATATTTTACAGAATGGTGAAGGTCACACAAGTGTATAAAGTGATCACTTAAGTTGGCCAAGTACCAGGTCGTAAGCTCTGTAATTCTCAAATGTTTCATCTCATGTTGCGACACCGTTAGTATTGATGTATCATCCGTGTGGCGAATTCATTCAGTGTCTGTGAATAAATCATTCATTTTTCGTCTCAAAATTTGATACTTTATATAAATGCTGAAAATATCGTCGGTTTTCAGTGAAGTGAATTCAAAATGAGGAAGTTTGTGAGAGGATAAAGTTTATACACCGTAAAGAAAAAATAAACTTGAGTGCTTTAGGCGTTTTATGAAGGGAGAGTAATACAAAATAATACGTCTTTTATTACACGACAATGTCGGAGGTAAACGCAGTGAGAAGAGGACCTAAATCCTGGCTTTAAAACTTGAGTGAGTGGCCTGACTGTAATATTGTGTCACTGACTATTTAGGACAGTTGGAGGCAAAGTAAAAATTGATACAGTTGATTACAAACTTTCAGCATCGAGAACCACAATAGAGAGAGGAATTTATCAATTTTCAACTTAAATTTTACTTAATTAAGGTTTAACTTTGGAAATACCACTAAGTTTTGAGAATAGTATTTGAGAAAAATAGAAGAACTCAACTGGTTACCATTAAAAAAGAGACTAATTTATAATCTACTTATCTTTATATATAAAAATTTGAACGATAAATTACCAAAATGTTTTAAGGATAAAGAAGTTAGAAATAAGTAAAAGATCGTAAATATAATACTAGAAATAATGATAAAATAAGACATTTTTGAAGAAAAAAAACAGCGTTCCCAAATTGTATAGAGCATAAGGGTTTGGAAATACATGATAAGATGCCTGAATGTATAAAGAATAAAAAGAGTCTGAAAGAATTTTTTAAAAATGTTTACTGTTAGATTTAAATACACTCGAATATATTTAAAAGTAATATATGCTTAATTAAAAAATAATAAAAAAATAAAAACTAAATTTATTTAAAAACCGTTGTAATACATGCTACATTTAAAAAAATAATGGTATTTACTAAGTGAAACTTAATTAAAAAATGGATAGAATTTATTTTAAAAATTCATTTTACATTGCAAATACCACAATAACATTATGATGTGTGTGCTTTTAATTTTATTTCTTTTCCATTTAATAAGACTGAGCAACAGCAACAAGTGATCGAGTACAGATAGTTAAAAATATTTTTTCAAAAATAGCAAACAATTTCTTACACTGAATTCGGAAAGGAAATGGATATTAATTTTCGTATGTTTGATATATCTATTATCACATTGAATTTGTATTCAAACCCCATATTAAATGAAAACATAGTACGTGTCAAAAATTTTCCTCAATTTCATATGCGAGCTTCAGAACTCACATGTATGATAAACAGATGACATATCGCTCACTCCTTTCAACAACGTCAAATATAAAAAAAAAAATTCAGGAGATCGTTTTTAAAGTTTAAGAATAAAATGAAATGTATTAAAAATAAATATCAAGCCACTTTTTGAACTTTTTACTGTGCAACAGATCTTTTAAGGTAAACCCTGAATGTTTTTACCCCATTCAAAAAATATTTAGTATATTTAAAAAAAAAAGTAATATTTTTTTCACAGTAATATTTATTGAATATTACCATGGACTGGTACCTGAAGCGGCGGGCTGATCACCTTTCCTTCATGTGGAAACGATCAAGATAACACTGCGTTTATATGACACAGTGCCCTATGCACCATTGGGGTGCGGATAAGAGTTTTATATTTTATAAATATATATTTTTTTAAATCTTCAAAAACAACACTCTCTGCCCTATAGCGGGTAATTATAAAGTTGAAAATATGCCGCTTTTCTGGGACAAAGTATATTATATTTTCTGGGCATTCCGAAAACATGCACAACTGAAAATCGAGGTTTTTTGAAATATGACGTTGTTGAAAGGAGTGAGCGATATATTACAAGAAACGCTCTCAATATTTTATTTATTTTTTGTTTATTACAAATTATATAAATTTATTCAATATAAATTTGTCCAAATTCTTGTTCGCAAATTCCGAACCCTCGATCGAAAAACCCAGATTTGTAAACAAATTTTACACACCCCCAAAAACTTTGTGAATAAAATAACTGGTCGAATTATAAGCTGCATAAAAAAATTAAAATCATATTTTCAGGCTTCTCCCAGTATATAAAATAATTCGGGATTCGGATTCAATTCAATTGAATTCAATTTCAATTAAATCTAATATGATTCAAATATAGATTCTTCAAACCCTTATACCCTGGTGCATAGGGCACTGCATCATATAAACGCAGTGTCGTGAAGGAAAAATTAAAGAAATACTTTCCAAAATAAAAATTTATATTGGAAAGTAAGCACGAACAATCTTGTTTAAGATCGTGCTTCGGAATACCCTCTCAGACATATGGAATAGATCAATATCCAGCTCGATATTGTTCCAGCTCTTCCTACAGTTATAACCATAGGCAGGTTGGTTCTGTATATAGGAATGTAAAACAATCTATGCCGACGCTGTCTCTTAGGTAACTATCGGGAACAACCAGTGCTCCGGATGGTTTCAGGATTATCGATCATACCGCGTAACAATAAAAAATATAATACATATATAAATAATCAGATATTGCATACATCTAAATAAAAAGGTCTCTGCTAAATAAAACTTTTTCAAATCAACCACAGATACTGCTGTGAACTCACTTTGTATTTAGAGTTCCAAAAAAATGTGTAGTATGGCTGTCAATCATGGGTGGAACGGTGAATATTACACGTGTGTAAAGTCATCACTCGACTGACATATGACAGGCAAGCCCTGCAAATACCTAGACTTCCATATTCTTCTTCATCTATGTTGAGATATCAAAAATGTAAAATAAGTGGAGAACATACAGGTTTGCGAACAACTATTTGGACACACTCAAAATATAGTGCATTAAGATTCTTGGCTGGATATTCTGAATTTCCGGTTTTAGAAATGCCGGCAATGCGTGTTTATCTCGAATGCTATTGAAATAACTGAATGGGTTTTTGTATGAGGTGGGATATGACGAGAAGCATTGCGGTTGAAATATTATACTTCGTTATGGGTTAAAATATGGTGAGTTGATTTACACGAGGCTCTGAGAATGTAAACACCATTTGAAAATCTTTAAAAACATTTTTAAAGCATGTTTTCGAAGGTGTTTATATGGGTTTCCAATAGTCATTGATCACGACCATCAAACCAGCTAAAATTACATGTCTCTAAAAAAAATATTAAATCCTTTTGTATTACAAAATTAGTTAAAACTTCGATATTTTGTCCTTTTCCAACCCGATGATTTCTTAATTGTTTTAAATAAACATCATTTCTCTTCCCCGCAGGGGTGGGCAGAGAAAATAGAACGCCACACCAATATGTCTTTACAAACAATATTCGTCTAGTTTGAATGCTGTTGTAGTGATTGTCCTGACGAAGAGACGGGTACGTCTAAAACCGGTAGACTTAAATCTCGGTGAGTGGTTAAATAAATACTAACTATTACTTTTAAAAAAATTGTAGCAATGACGAACCACAAATTTAGTGTTCTAAATATTAAGAATATTAAAAATAATTGGGAGTTTTATTTAAATTGTGTACATTTTTAAACGAAATGTTATTCGTTTAAAAACGTACACAATTAATAACTTTTCAAAGCTATCCTTTTCAAGAGGCTTGTCTACAGAATTGATATGATAGCTAGGATAAGGAAGGCGGGTGTGAAAAATACATCACAAACACCCAGACCGATTGAAAATTAATATTGATCGATTCAATTTTCCAAACGGCGGGAATCGAACCCGCGACGCCAGGAGCATAGGAACTACTACTATAAGGCCATTTCCTTGCAGGGGTAAGCAGAGAGGTTAAAACGCCACACTCTTCTGTCCTGACATACACTCCTAGCTTCCTTCACTTTCATACATCTAGTCATATGCCCTCCCATAACGTAGACTTTTGACACCACCATATTTTAGGTTCTGAATGATCTCCTCTTTCTGTTCTCGCGTTCACATTTATTGGTTCATTTGTAAGTGTTTTGGAATTTTTTAAAAGGTATATAACTAAGGTCACTTTCAATTCAAAATTAAAAAACGTAAAAAGGCTCAATTTTATAGAGTATGTACGCTCACATCACTATTCACAGTGATTTATTATGCGTAATATTTTAACACACTTTTCAAACGCCTTTTTTTTTCTTCAAAATGTCTCATCTCACCATAGTTGTAGTAGCAAATTTCTTTGTACAATATTATTTTTAAATAAATAACAATTAAAAAAATCGATACCATAATGTAAAAATAAATTTATGACAAGGACTACATCATTTCCATTTTAACAAAATGGAGCACAGCAACGCCGGCCGTGTACAGTTAGTATAAAATAAAAATACTAATAATATGGCAAAAAAAAATGGTTTTGTGAAATATTCAATGAACTTCAAATGACGTTTCTTTGTTTTTTTTAAAAGCGTCCCGAGTATTTCGAGTTTAATATTATAAAACTTTTTTTTACTATCTTTTAACTTGTAAAATGTAACTTTAGAATGAAAGTATAACTTTATATAAATGTGTTACTATGCTTTTGAACACGAGGTTTACGAAGAGATATTGTTACATACGATGCAAAACTGTTTCTTGGTGAATAAATATTATTCTTTTAAAAGCACAGAATAGTATTGAACGCATTGAACATAGAACTTAATTTTTGTTTTTTTTTATAATTTTTTTTAACCATGTAATTATTATTGCTTAAATCAAGCTTCAAAAAATTTCACATATTTTTACAGAAACTCACTTACAGCCAGGACAAACATACATCCTAAGAGACAAAAGAAATTAATGGTATTGAACCTTTTCACCAATAATTTAATCTATAGACATGAGTATTTACAAATTGACTTTGAAATTACGAAGAAAAAAAATGGTAACTAAATAGGCACTCTTTTAAGTATATCATAATTTTAACTAAAAATCTATCAAGAAATCGCTTTTTTGTTGTAGATATTTTCAGTTTGGAAACATTTGAGTGCTGGCGTCTGTATATATATATATATATATTATATATATATATATATATATATATATATATATATATATATATATATATATATATATATATATATATATATATATATATATATATATATATATATATATATATATATATATATATATATATATATATATATATATATATATATATATATATATATATATATGTATATATATATATATATATATATATATATATATATATATATATATATATATATATATATATATATATATATATATATATATATATATATATATATATATATATATATATATATATATATATATATATATATATATATATATTTATATATATATATATAAATATATATATATATATATATATATATATATATATATATATATATATATATATATATATATATATATTTATATATATATATATATATATATATATATATATATATTTATATATATATATATATATATATATATATATATATATATATATATATGTATATATATATATATATATATATATGTAATAAAATAACTAGGTACCTACCTATACATTTTATTAAGTACTTACAAAAAGTACCTACATAAAACAGTTCTACCACCAGATGCCGCATGCGTCGCTCAGAATAAAACAAAAGACTTCCGATAATATTATTAACTGTCAGAATCAGATAGATAGATAGATAGATAGATATAAAAATTATTATAAAGATAAATTAAGAATAAACTTTAATTACAAAGCAACACATTGTTTATTTTATTATTATACACCCACTTTACATATTATTTACACTTAATTTTCAAAAGGAAAATATTACCACGTTATAAAACGACAATTTTGTTAGTTGGAAATGGATTATGAAACATTAGATGTATTAAAACAATTACTGCAATATGTTCGGAGTGAGAGAGAAAAATTAGAAGATGATCAAAGAAAACGATTAGAAGATAATCAAAGAAGACGTGGAAATCTAAGAACTAGTGATAAAATTAAAGATAAAAGTCTATGTAAGATTTGTGAAAATTTAAATAAGGGAACTCGATATCACTCTGAAGCAAGGTGCTGGTTTAAAACAAAGGAGGATGATAAGATTAATAATAAAAATGAAGATTTACAAATTACACAGAAAAAGTGCTAGAAGAATGAAAATAAAAATAAAGTAGAAAAAAATACTACAAAATATAAAACAAAATATACTCCAGGAAAGAAGAAATTAGAAGTAGATTGTCTAAGCAGGAATCCAGTATTAAAATCGAATGAAAATGCAGATGAACAATTAAAAGTTGTAAATTTGGTTAAATTAAAAGATATTTTAAAAGATCAGAATAAAAATGAAGACATACAAATAACACAGAAACAGTGCTTGAAGAATGAAAATAAAAATAAAGTAGAAAAAACTTCTACGAAAGATAAAATAAAATATACTCCAGGAAAGAAGAATTTAGAAGTAGATTGTCTAAGCAGGAATCCAGTATTAAAATCGAATGAAAATGCAGATGAACAATTAAAAGTTGTACATTTGGTTATATTAGAAGATACTTTAAGAGATCTGAATAAAAATGAAGGAATTCAAAAGAAAAAAACAAATGAATTGAAAAAAAACTGTGTCTACTTTAAAAGGGTCAAGAAAAAAAAAATAAAAAAAAAAGAAAGAAAGAAAAAAGAACGGAAAAAAAAGAAAGAAAAAAAAACAAGAAAGAAAAAAAAAAAGAAAAAAAAGAAGGAAAAAAAAGAAAGAAAGAAAAAAAAAAAAAAAAACTTTATCATATCACTAAACTTATACCAGTCCCTTCACTACAAGAAGATGATCCGGAGGACGAGTGAAAATTTTACTATGAATTTTCATCGGGAGATGTAATAAAATAACTAGGTACCTACCTATACATTTTATTAAGTACTTACAAAAAGTACCTACATAAAACAGTTCTACCACCAGATGCCGCATGCGTCGCTCAGAATAAAACAAAAGACTTCCGATAATATTATTAACTGTCAGAATCAGATAAATAGATAGATAGATAGATATAAAAATTATTATAAAGATAAATTAAGAATAAACTTTAATTACAAAGCAACACATTGTTTATTTTATTATTATACACCCACTTTACATATTATTTACACTTAATTTTCAAAAAGAAAATATTACCACGTTATATATATATATATATATCTACATATATATATATATATATATATATATATATATATATATATATATATATATATATATATATATATATATATATATATATATATATATATATATAATAATAAAACCCTTATCCGCACCCCCATGGTGCATAGGGCACTGTGTCTTATAAACGCAGTGTTTTCATGATCATTTTACTTATGAAGGAAAGGTGATCAGCCCTCCGCTACAGGTACCAGTCCATGGTAATATTGAATAAATATTACAGTGAAAAAATCAGTTATATTTATTTTTACCCCCCTTAGGAATCGAACCCGGGACCTCCAGAACGGTAGCCGAGCGTGCTGACCATTACACTACGAAGGCGGACAAAATATATATTTATTATTATTATTATTATTTATAAATATATATATTTATATATATATATATATATATATATATATATATATATATATATATATATATATATATATATATATATATATATATATATATATATATTTACATATATATAGATATTATACATACACATATATATATATATATATATATATATATATATATATATATATATATATATGTATATATATATATATATATATATATATATATATATATATATATATATATATATATATATATATATATATATATATATATATATATATATATATATATATATATATATATATATATATATATAACATACACAGTAGTGAAGAAAATCCCAACATTTTCCAAATCAATATATTCTTTTAGTATTAAAAATACATTATTCTATCTCAACTACGAATCGCTGCTGTTCGGGCGTATTAAGTGTTTCTTTCTCGAGCTAAATGGTCCCCATTTAATCAGGAGCAGACTATCATTCCAACGTAATTCGAAAATTCAAGGTTTTCTTAACTCAATACCTATTTCACATAATCTGCCGTAGCAAAATGATAGTGTTTTTTTCGAAGTGAAACCTGAGGCGGTGATTCGACAATCGATAATTGGATGAGAGTTGTGAGTCAAATTTAAAGCAACAACATTTTGAGTGTGTCCAAATACTCAAAATATTGTTAATAAATTATCTGGTTAAATTATTAGCTGAAATTATAAAATAAAATAAATCTTTTTCTGGCTTTTCTCGTGTATGCGATTAAAATCCAGAATTCGGACCTCACATACAAATAGCTCAATAAATAAGCTTCTTCATCTCATCAATAGATTTCCCTAGTAAATATTCGAATGATTCTTGAACAAAGTTTCGAAATTGGATCATTTTTATAGAACTTCTAAGAATTTGAGTGGTGTGGTTGTCAATCATGGGTAGAATTGGTAAATGTTACAAGTGTGTAAAGTGACCACTCTATGACGGTCATAAGCTCCGTGAACGCCTAGACTTCCATATTCTTCTTCATCTATGATGAGATGTCAAAAAATTATTTGAATTTTTGAAGTATGCGTCACGTAAGTCACATATCGTAACATGAGAGAGATGATAGGTTGTGATCCCTGTATATTCCCAGACTTCCAAATTCTTCTTCATCTAGGCTGAATTTTTATTTCATACTAATGAAACACGATTTCATACTAATGAGATAATTTTGTGATGATAAGCCTTATTCATATTTTTTTGGGTAAATTACAGCAACAAATTAAAAGATATTAAACAAGCCAATTATATGTAGTTAACCACAGAAATAAAAAGATAAGTACAAAATATTAAGTGTAGATCTAGCAAATGAATGAATGTTATTTTTTTATATTTTTTTTTATTTTTTTTATTTTTGACATCTCATTAAAGATGAAGAAGAATATGGAAGTCTGGGCATTTACGGGGCTGACGACCGTCATAGGCTGGTTTAAGTGATCACTTTACACACGTGTAACATTCACCAATTCTACCCATTATTGACAACCACACTACTCAAATTCTTGGAAGTTCATCTTTGATGAGATGTCAAAAATAATATGAAAATAACTCATGTAATTGGAGATAATCCAGATTTTGTGAACAAGTATTTGGACACACTCAAAATGTTGTAAATGAATGAATGTGTGTGTGTGTGTGTGTGTGTGTGTGTGTGTGTGTGGGTGTGTGTGTGTGGGTGGGTGGGTGGGTGGGTGGGTGTGGGTGTGTGAGTGTGTGTGGGTGTATGTGTGGGTGTGTGTGGGTGTGTATGATGTTGAATCTAGTAGGGACATACATACAATGCAGAGAAATATAGTTTTTAAAGATCTTGAGTATATATATAGTGCGATTGAAATTTAAATGGTCTTATAATTGAGTTATAAGCTGTAAAAATATTTCCATTTCAGTTAAGTCCTTTAAAAAGTGTTTTGCATTTAATGCTCAGTAATGGAGTTGAAAAAAAGCATCACTCGTAAAAAATAATAGCTCGGATCGCAGAAAATAAGAGGAGGTTGTTTATTTACCTAACACTTGCCGTCGCTCTAACTACACTACGATTCGAAAAACTCATTCAAAGTTTTTCTTTGGGGGAAATTCGGAAACGCCAAACCATCTTTTGTCACGTTCGTGTATCGATTGTAAGAATAATTAATGGAATTTTCGGTAGTTTTGTGAAGGACAGACAGTTCGCAAAATAAGTTTCACATTGCAAAGTTTGACAGCAAGAGAGTACTTAGATAATTTTGGGTATAAATTTAGTTCACAGCAGAATACCTAATTCTTCTTCGATAAGCCTTAATAAAACAAAACAAACATTACAGAAACGTGAATTGTAAGTTGAGTTTCATAATAAGTGTACACTCAAATTGAAGGAACTGTCTTTGAGTAGGGATAATATCATTTATATTTTAAATGTTAAAATCAAACACTGATTTTTAGAGTCTATTCAATTCGCTCACTCCTTTCAACAACGTCATATATTAAAAATCGTAAATTTTCAATTGTGTATGTTTTTGGAATGTCCCAAAAATGTACTATATCCCAGCAAAAGCGTTATACTTTTAATTTAATATTTACCCGCTACAGGGCAGAAAGTGTTGTTTTTGCATTTTGAAGAATGTTTTGTTTAATAATTTTTTTAAATTCACTAACTATTTAACAAATGGAGAAAAAAAACCTTCAGGTTTACCAAAAAAATTCTGTTGCACATTAAAAAGATCAATAAGTGGCTTCATATTTATTTTTAATACATTTTATTATATCCTTAAACTTTAAAAACGATCTCCTGAAAAATCAAGATTTTTCATGTACATATGACGTTGTTGAAAGGAGTGAGCGAATTGTATTTTATGGTTAATAACACTAGTTTGAATTGTTTGAAAATGCAAGATAAAACTGCTGTCACAAATTTTATTTTTATGTGTTTCTTACAATAAAATACTTTACAATAAAATATTTAGTAGACTCTAAAAATGAGCGTTTGATTTTAACAGTTGAAATTAAAACTGAAATGGAGTTCTACAAATAAAACGCCAAATTTATGAATAAATATAAAGATTACAAGATTACAGAGATAAAGTCCACATCCGTGGTGTTATGGTCAGCGTGTTTAGCTACCGTACTGTAGGTCTTGGGTTTGGTTCACTGAGGGGAGGGATGAAAATAAATATTAGTGATATTACTTTCTAATATTTATTTCGTATTACCCTGGCCTAGTCCCTGAAGTGCAGCAGTGATCACATACTTTATAAAAATCTAATGCCAATAAAATACGAAACTCTATCTTTTGATTTTAAAATTGCTAAATTATAAGTTTTCCGATCGATAATTGAACTGAAAGAATGCTATGAATTTCAGTCAATCTGAAAAATCTCTCTCAAAAACTTATAGACTTAGATCTAATTTTCCAACCCAGACTCTATTAAAATTTCAGAAATTTTGTCAAAGGAATATTTATTGAAGTATAAAAATAATTATCAAATAAAATAATCAATCGCAGTTTTTCTCGTCGATACAGCGTATTTTTTTCTGTGACAAATTAAAGAATAAATTTCGTTGTATTGAGGTAGAATTTATAAATTCATGTATATTAGGAATATTTTTATTTACGTTATATCAATTATTCCTCCGCCTCCGTAGTGTAATGGTCAGCACGCTCGGCTACCATTCTGGAGGTCCCGGGCTCGATTCCCAAGGGGGGTAAAATAAATATAAGTGATTTTTTCACTGTAATATTTATTCAATATTATTACCCTGGACTGGTACCTGAAGCGGAGGGCTGATCACCTTTCCTTCATGTGTAAACGATCAAGATAACACTGCGTTTATATGACGTAGTGCCTTATGCATCATTTTATATATTTATATCAAACTTCCAATGTTTGCAACGTTTTAAATTATTTAAGTAATATTTTATTTATATTTTATTTTATTTTGAGTGTGTCCACATTTAGGATTTATTTTTAGATTTAAAAAAATTATATCTGAACAAATATGAAGAAGAATATAAAAAGCTACCATAGGTATTAACATGGTATTTTAATTTTCCTGATAATATCCAGAATTCATATTTTTCTTCGTCTATTTTGAGATAAGAAAAATAACTCTGAAATTGCTCTCTAATGGTCATTCTAAGCATTAAGATGAATCTTAGGAATAAAAAATTATTTTAGGAATAAAAAAGCCTTAATTAAATTTCATTCAATTTTTTAAACCTTTTTTTTCTTTCTTAATTGTTCATTTAGAATTTAATCCCTTTCATATATTAATTCACTACTCGTAATTTCAAAACTCAACTTTCGTGACTGTTTCTATTCTTAAATTCGTCAGATGAAATTTAAAAACTGAATTTTGATTCATTTTCAATCATTTTATTCGTTATTCAGAATTTCAAAATTTAATATGTGAGACTTCTTTGTATTCTTAGTTGGACATTTTGAAAAACGACACCTGTTGAACGTACATTTAATAACATAACAAAGAACAGCTGGTAATAACAAGAATATTACGTTAATTTATCGTGTAATAAGCGTAAAATACGAAATACGAACCTACCTTGATATTTATAACATTTTCCAAGATGGACGTTTTAAAATTAATTTGCATAATTATTTTTTCATCTAAAGGGAAAAAAATCTAACCGCAATAACGAGCATGCGCGTGAGGCACTCACTGTTCAAGCATCGTTTTTTATCTCTTACATTTTTTTCATCATCAGGATCCCATATCGCTCACTCCTTTCAAGAACGTCATAAATCAAAAATTGTCAATTTTCAGTTGTGCATGCTTTCGGAATGCCCTGAAAATGTACTGTATCCCAGCAAAAGCGACATATTTTTAACTTAATATTTACCCGCTACAGGGCAGAAAATGTTGTTTTTTTGCATTTTGAAGAAATGGTATTGTTTAATTTTTTTTTAAATATGCTAAACATTTTTCAAATGGAGAAAAAACCTTCAGGTTTTACCTAAACAGATCTTTTGCATGGTAAAAAGTTCAATAAATGGCTTGATATTTAATACATTGTGTTATGTTTTTGAACATTAAAAACGTTCTCCTGAAAATCAAGTTTTTTAATTTATGACGTTCTTGAAAGGAGTGAGCGATATGTGTTTTCCCAAAAAAGATTTTGAGAAAATCATTTTTTTCATTAATTGATTCGTTAGTAATTTTCAGATAATGTCTATACATGATTTTTTTATCAGTGAATTGTTAAAAGCTCAAGGTTAATTCAATCTACGTACCTGATTGATGTTGTTCAGAAAACTTGTTGTCAAGGTAACTTGTTGCTCAGGAATGCAGGCAGCGTCGAGTGTAAGTTCCTCTCAGCTCCGCACCCTCAGCAAAGTGATGGTGCCTGAAAATATTTCATCCCTTATAAGCCTTCCCAATACGCCTCCAGTCTCCGAAGACGCCGTTGCGCGCGCACTGCCACATGCAGCCTTCTGTTAGGGGATGAAGATCCGCCCATCGGACCACCCTCCACCTCACCCCTTCTTGCCCACGCGATATTTTGCGTTCTACCCTTCTTTGTATCGCGAATTTGCTCCACGTTTTGCGTTTCTGGCGATGTTAGCAATTAAATTACCGTATGGGTTGATTAGTGTCATTTTACCTGGTTATTTTTTTTAATGATAGGTAACGAATTCATATCAAATAAAGAAAATATACTCAATAAAAACATTTACGAGTATACCTTTAATCACATCATTTGCAAAGTTAAGCGCAGTAAAAGCATTTCATAGAAATTTAGGAGGGAGTACAAAAAGGATATAAACATTCCGTTTTAACTAACTGATAAATTAATGAAGTACCTTTGTATAATTAAAGATAAATAAAACAGATGTTTCTTGATATGGGGCAAACGTTTTAAGATAGGCATCCCACCGAAATATATATATTTATGTATATATATATATATATATATATATATATATATATATATATATATATATTTATATTTT